>NW_024425230.1:28873205-28907768 GCF_017311325.1 Ursus maritimus | reverse complement strand
AGGTGTTCAGCAAATGTCGAGGGTTGGGGGTGGTCAGAGGAGCAGGCAGGCCCCCCGGTCCGAGGAACTTTAATTACCACGGGAATGAGGGGAGGGGGCGATGTGAGGCCCGCAAGCCTCAGGAACAGAAGAGGCCGGGAGCCGCGTCCAGCTGCGTCCCCCGGGTCGCGTGTTGACGGCCTGGGGCGCGGTCGCCGGGGGAAGGGGCACCGGCGGGCCGGGGGCCGTGGAGCGCGCGGCCTCGGGGAGCAGAGGCCGGCCTAGGCCTCGGGGGTCCGGACACACCCACCGCCGCGGCCGGGGCCCCGCTTACCTGCTCCTCCTCCGGGGTCAGCTCCGGCGCCATGTCGGGCTGGGGCGCGGTCGCGGGCTCCATCCCGCCGCCGCCGCCGCCCGGCCGACCGAACGCTCCCGGGAGCGCGGGGAGCGGGTGCCGCCGGCCGCCGCTTCCGCGTCTCCGCGCCTCAGCAGCCAGAGGCCGGCTCGCGCATGGTGGGGCCGGCGGGGCCGGGCGGCCGCGGCGGCCGCGAACGCCGCTTCTGTCTCCTGAAGGAAAAGCTCTCACAACTGTCGGCTCTCTTCGGGGCGGAAATCCTTTTTTATTTTCTTCGCTCCTTTCCCCGCACTCCCCCTCCTCTCCCGGAAAACAAAACAAACAAACAAAACCAAGCTGCTGGCGAGGAGCTAACAGTCAAGCGGGATTTAAAAAGGAAATAGGAACTCAAGAACTTTCTACGCCAGGAGCGGGGGGTCGCGGCGGAAATTTCCCGAAGGCCGCCGGCCTCCTCGGCGTCCCCCTTCCCCGGCCGCGCTCCCGCTCCTCCAGGGCGTGAGGAGGAGTCCTCGGGGATGCGGGCCCCGGCGACCTGCGCGGCGGCCTCTCAGCCCCGTTCCTCAAAAGCCGAGGCGGCGGGAGGGAGGGAAGAGGAGAGGGAGCGAGGGAGAGGCGCCCCCCTCCGGGCTCAGGGCCAGCGCTGCGGCTGCGCCGCGTCCGCCCGAGCCCCCCGCGGCTCCATTGAGAAACCGAGCGTCTCATTCACAAACAGGAGGCGGAGAGGGCCGGCTGCGCGCGGACGCTGTCCGGGAGGGGGAGACAGAGAGGAGCCCGGGCGGGGGAAGCAGGGGGCGGGGGAGGGGAGACCCAAGGGACCGGCGCGGGGAGGGGCTTCGGCGACTCCCGGCTGCGGGGACAGAACACCGGGGAGAAAGGGGCGTGAGTTTTACGGTTCAGCTCCGTGGAAGAGGAAGAGAATACATTCGTTTGAAAACGAGCTGCTGACGGGCACCTCGCCGGGGTTACTTGCTGCTACCCCCAACGTGTGAGGGGCCCGTAATCCTTATCTAGCTCCATGTCACTTGCGGACTGGAAGACCCTGCAAACGTTGCCGGCGAGGTCCAGGATGTCTGGTGAAGGAACAGACCCTGCTAATCGAGGCGCTCGCGCTCTCTTTCTCTTTGCTGGCCGTATCCTGTAATCCCGCGCCAGTATAGCTGATTTTAGTCCCTCACAGAAGCAGCGACCGATTGCAAACCTCATTCAGGAATCATGTAACCTTTGCAAACCTTGGATTTTCACTCTGGCAATCATAGCAAAAAGCTTGGGGGGGGGGCGGTTTACAGGATAGTCTTGGAGTCGGTTTGAGAGGCACAGGGAAGGCAGGACTGTCAGCTATGTTGTTGTATCACTTCAGACCGAAAAGAAATATTCCAAAAGGGATCCAGCTAACAAGCAACAGCTAGTCCCAAGGGCCGAAGCAGAGAGAACCAAGGGAGAGGTCTGCAGACTATTGAGGAAGGTGCTCTGGCTTCTGATGCTCCTTCTAGGACTTTCTGACTTCACCTCATTTCCGCATCATTGCAATAGGAACTTCAGGTTGCCCTTGGTTAGAAAATTATTGTGCACTGACTTGTCACGATTTCAAATCCGTTTTGAAAGCTTGTTTTGGACAAAGTTATTTGTGGTTTGAATTTGTTTTGATGAAATTGTTTTGAAGTTGGGTATTAGGACTTTCTTATCGAACTCTTGCACCCGGAGTGGAGAGGACCATTACGTCACTGACACCATAGTAACAGCAGTGTTGTCCATCATGTGATGGACTTTTAAACTTTAAAAACCAGGAGGTTTGACCAGTAACTCTAGAGTGTTCAGTTTGGGCAAGGCTACTCTTTGTCAACCTAAATAGCTCTCCAAAGATCTTGAGACACTTTGCTCCTACTGTGGCCAGGCTACTCCCGGTTAGCAGTGGTGTTAAGCTATACAGCAGTCTGAGGAACAGAAGGGATATCTGTTCCGGTCTGGTCCAGGCTACTCCTTGTAGGTAGTGGCACAAGACATGTAAATATTCCTGGAGTGATAACCTTCAGAGCAGCCCACTTTGCCTGCCAACACTGGTGCCATAGACTGCTAGCCACATGCCCCAAGCAGAGAGGGACTAAGGGTAGAGGGACTCTACCAAGAACCAACTGGTAGAAATGCACACATCATCTAAATTTGGACTTCATTTCTTTCATCATCTCTTTGCCTGAAACAATAGTGTAATTAATCTTTCATTGGTTTAGAGTATGTTATATCTTTATTAAGAGACATTATCCTATATGCTACTGGCTTGTGAGATACTATTATAAGTTATAATTCCTGCAGTGAACCTGGGTTGAATTACTGGCAAAGATAATCTCAGTCTCTGAGCATAATTCGCTATGAAGAAAACAAATAACCCCTGGCACTTGGATTCTTCTGTCTCAGGTACGTCATCACCCCATACAAGAGTTACAGTTTCAGTACTGCAACCAGATACTCCTCTGGATGACAGGCTATTTATTAAACAAGTATATTTTTATGCCATGCACTGGGCTACCGCTGGGGTTTCAACAATGAAGAAAACATTGTCTCTTCCACATGTAAGGATATGGAATGATTCTTGAGTTATATACTGTGAAGTGGAAACAGCAAGACTTAAATAGTGTACATAATGACGTCATTTGTACAAAGAAAAAAAAAGAACATATAAACTTTATACATAGAAAAGGTTTGGCAGGATACACAAAGAAGGTCACTGCGTTTCTTTCAAGTGGGGAAAGAAGGGAGAGAGAGACTTTTCCCTATATGGTCTTTTGTACATTTTAAGTTGTTGGGTTTTATTTTTTAACTTTTTATTGAAGTATAATTCACATACAGAAAGGAGAAAATGTAAGTATACAACATGATGAATTTTCATCTGTATAACCAGCACACAGATCAAGAAATAGAACATTCCCAGCTTGTCGAAGTCCCTCTTATGTCCCCTCCTAGTCCCTACTCTCCTCAAGAATAACCACTATTTGGGCTTCTAACAGCATAGTGTGTCTGTGTTTAAATTTTGCATGTAGGTATACGACTTTTCCCCCCAAATTTTAATAATAACTTAAATATACTTTTCCTCCCGGAGCAGGCAAATGGCTCTAGTACTAAGCTGAAGAGGGGCACCTGGGTGGCTCAGTTGGTTAATTGTCTGCCTTCTGCTCGGGTCATGGTCCCCGGGGTCTCAGATGGAGCACTGCTTCTTCTCCCGTACTCCTCCCCCAATTGTGCTCTCTTTCTCTCGCTCACTCTCTCTTTCAAATAAATAAAATCTTAAAAAAAAAAAAAAAAAGTTGAAGCTGGAGTAGGAAATAGCAGAACCTGAGCGGCACACACCCCTGAGTGGACACAGGGGAAGTTTTGCCTAGTGATCCTCAGGACTCCAGGGGTCAGTGATTTATCCAGAGCCATAGCTAATTGATAAGTATTAAGCTAGAACTTGGATCCAGGCATTCAAACTCCTAGTACAGGGATCTGGTGAAGAGAGTTAATAAAGAGAAAGGTTTAATAGAGTGAGCTAGGAAAGAGAACTCAGCAGTGTTTTCAGAGGCACAGCTGTGTGTGTGGGCGTGTGGGTGTGTAAGGGAACAGTTCTCCAGAACTGCCTGCCTATCACAGTCCTAACAGGACAATGTTCAGAAGTTTCTGAGCAGGGGCGCCTGGGTAGCGCAGTCGTTAAAGCGTCTGCCTTCGGCTCAGGGCGTGATCCCGGCGTGCCGGGATCGAGTCCCACATCGGGCTCCTCTGCTGGGAGCCTGCTTCTTCCTCTCTCACTCCCCTGCTGTGTTCCCTCTCTCGCTGGCTGTCTCTCTGTCACATAAATAAATAAAATCTTTAAAAAAAAAAAAAAAAAAAAAAAAAGAAGTTTCTGAGCAGACACATGGGTAACAAAACTAAGTGCAAGGGAGCTGGCTGGATTTGCTCTGAGCGGTCACCTCAGGAGAATGAGTACAAAGCCTTGCCTTTAACTGCAGGCTTGAACCAACAAAATCAAGTATGGTATTATCATCCTGCGCAGTCAAATCTTAGAGATGCCAAATGGTTTCTAATAGCAAAAGACTGGAAACAATATAATGGCCCATCAGTAGAAACGCAGTAAATAAATTATAGTATACACATACACTGAAATATTAAGTTCATATTTATTATGCCCCTACCATGTGCCAGGCACTGTTCTACATGACTTTCATTCATCTGATCTCACCATCACAGTATGAGATAGCTGAAATTATCCTCATTAAAAAAAAACATCCAGATAGATCCACGTGTATTGATACAGCCTCCTCAGATTTTTTAATGCTTGGCTACAGGGCCTTGGGAGGAAGGTGAGGGTAGGGTTGGGGGAGTGTAGGTGACAGACAAAATCACATTTTTTAAAAGATTTTCTTTATTCATTTGACAGAGAGAGTGAGAGAGAGCAGGAGCAGAGGAAGAGGGGGAAGCAGGCTCCCTACCAAGCAAGGAGCCCAATGCAGGGCTCAATCCCAGACCCCGGGATCACGACCTGGGCCAAAGGCACAGTCTCAACCGACTGAGTCATGCAGGCACCCCCAAAATCACACTTTTATTAAATTAACATGAACTGAAATCTGAAAGTGGAAAATAAATGACAACGAGGGAACCTTGGGGGATGGGGTGTTATGAATTGTACTTTTGTCTTTTGCTTTTAAAGCAAAGGTTTCAGGTCTCTGTCTAGAAAGCTTATCCTCTCCTTCCTCCCACCCTCTTCACCAGACAAATGTGACTCATCCTTAAGGTCTCAGCTCAAAAGTCATTTCCTCAGCAAGATCTTCCTTGGCTACTCCCTAAACTGAATTAGAGCCCTGCTGCTCTCTCTCTCCCTCTTATTATTATTATTTTTTAATCAGAGAGCCGATCACAGTTTCTAACTGTGCCCTTGTTTCTATGTCCATCAGCCTAGTCTCTGCCTACTCTAGTCGACTATAAGCTCCAGGAAGGCAGGAACTACCTCTGTCTTTTTGGCCCCTGGCCCCTCAGAATCTACAGCCTAGCACCTAGTAGGCAGGCCCTTCATAAATGTGTTGAATGACTGAATCAGTGAAGACAGCCACTTTACAAAAATAAATGAAATAAAATGAAATAAAAATTTAAAAAGATAGCCACCTTAACTCTGAGACCTCTAGCTTGTCATTTTCTCCTGCCTTTCTTATATTTGTTCGGAAAAGAGATATTTCTTTTTTTTTTTTTTTTTAAGATTTTATTTATTTATTTATTTGACAGAGACAGCCAGTGAGAGAGGGAACACAAGCAGGGGGAGTGGGAGAGGAAGAAGCAGGCTCCTAGAGGAGGAGCCTGATGTGGGGCTCGATCCCAGAACGCTGGGATCATGCCCTGAGCCGAAGGCAGACGCTTAACAACGGCGCCACCCAGGCGCCCCGGAAAAGAGATATTTCTAAAACTGTGATTGGAATTTTACAACATTTTCTCCCAAAACATCTTTACTTCTAAAATGCAAAGCTCATGGGGCACCTGGATGGCTCAGCTGGTTAATTGTCTGCCTTTGCTCAAGTCATGATCCCAGGGTCCTGGGATGGAGGCTCGCTGCTCATTGGGGACTCTGCTTCTTCCTCTCCCTCTGCCTCTCTCTCTCTCAAATAAATAAATAAATAAATAAATAAATAAATAAATAAAACCTTTAAAAAAATTAAAAAAATAAAATCCAAAGCTCCTCTCAAACATGGCTCCAAAATGTCTACTGCCCGTGGAAAAGATGTGTTGTGTTATACACACATGCTTTGGCTATAAAAGATCCCAAAAAAATTCTTACTGCATTTTTTCTAAAAGGCAAACAGATACAGGCTAAATAAGGTCATACTGCTAACCAATGTCTAGGGGGACCTTTTTTCCTTGTTTACTCATAGGCTAAATCTATCACCACTAGAATGGCTGAAGGTGTGCTCTGCAGAGAAGGTGAAAAATCTTATCCCATGTAGATTACTTTCCCCCATTACCCAAAATACTTCTTTCCCTATTGCTGTTCTTGGTCATTTTTATTTTTGTTTTCTTTTTAAACTACAATATGAGCTGTCTCTTTCCACGTACAATTTTCTCATCTGACACCCTATGCGCCACTCCGAAATCAGGGGTTAATCAGTCACTATTCTATGTTACTTTTGTACCTGACACCTGTGTCTACAGTTTACCTAACACTCTGATGACAATTATTTGCTTCCTTGCCCATTTCTCCCGCTAGACCATGAGCTCCTTGGGGGCAGGGACCATGTCTTAGTCATTCCTTTCTTCAGAACCTGGTATGATACGCTGTACACAGTAGGTGGTACTCAATCAATGTTTGCTGAAAGAATGGATCCATCCTTTTCTGCCAACAAGGTCCAGTTTTTATCAAAGAATACCAAACTGATTTAGTTACCCTGGATAGTTTGTTGCTTATGAAAAAACATTCAGTGTAAGAGGGAGGTACCATCTGAGTTACACTGCTTTCACTCACTTTGACTTATCTGTGTTAATGGGAGTCCAGAGCAGAATGGATAAATTAAGTCCACAAATAGAACCTTGTCTGAACCAGTTTCAACTTCCTCCCTTACAAAAGCTTTTGTTAATGTTGCCAGCGAGAAGCAGAACTGACAGACTGGAGTTCCATCTTTTATTTCCCCAGTTTGACTGTGGGGAAAACCTACAGGGCAAAAGCAGAGCGAGAGGCTTGAAGGGACTGCCAGCCTGCTGGAAGGAAGCTCACTACAAATGCTAGTGGTCTGTGCCAAGTCTTAGCCAAAAGAACTCTCTAGGTTTCAAATTTTGTCTCTTCTGGTTCCATACTGTCTCTGAGGATGAGGAGAATGCCTCTGGACTAGGCCCCATAGTGAGGCCTCCCCCCCCCCCCCCCAGGCTGCCTCTGACCACTTTCTGTCTCCTCAAAACAGACACAAAAATCCACATTTCAAAACAATCACTATCACTGGGAATGGATGTGAGAAACAAATGTACGCATCCTAGATTAGGGACTCTTGTCTCTTCCCTCAGATATTTGCTGCCTGAGGCCACTCTGGATGCATCTTCACTACTGCTCACCTCCTCTTTGCCTCTGCCTTGCAGTGGACCCATTGGGGAGGGGCGCGGGGGGAGGAGAGTCACAGTCAAAGCGACACCCAAGACCAAACCCCTCAGGACTGGGTGGGGAAACAAAAAGTTTAAATTAATTTGGTTCTAGGGGTGCCTGGATGGCGCAGTCGGTTAAGCGTCAGACTCAGTTTCGGCTTGGATTGTGATCTCAAGGTTGTGAGATCTAGCCCTACAATGGGCTCCATGCTCAGTGCAGGGTCTGCTTAAGATTCTCCCCGTCTTCCTCTGCCCTTCCCCCGCCCCGTACGCACACTCACTCTCTCTCTAAAATAAGTAAATAAAATCTTTAAAAAAATAAATTTATTTCTTTTTTGACATAAAGACTGGGCATCTAAGACAGGGTGGGTGAAACTCAGAAATCAACGTGTCTTACCAAAACAAGCAGCCATACTCTTGCCAAGATCTCAAGGCTTTTGCCTACTTTTCCTGCCCTACATATCAGAATGCGTAAAACAAATGACCACATCTGCTTAAAAATATGTATTGTGAGGTTTTTGCTCACTTCCTTACCAGAGAGGAAATCTGTAGCTATGAAGATCATTTCTTTTCCCTCCTCTAATGTATGTAGTGAGAAATTTTCAGGTTGTCCTTTTAAGCACATTCAGAGAACAAAATATAGTTCTTGTTCTTAGAACTCTGCAGCATATCCAACCACCCCTTAGCAGCCCAACACACACTTCCACTCAGCCTCCTCTCCAGGGTCACTCCTCTGTGCAGCAGAGAAGAGAGGGACTGTCCCTCAAACTGCCTTCTCCCATTCCAGCTCTTCATTTCATTTACCCAACCAACATTTTAATAAATGCCAGGCACTGGGGAGCTAAAGATGAATAAGACCAGGTCTCTGACCTGAAAGAGTTTGCAATCTCGGGGCGCCTGGGTGGCTCAGTCGGTTAAGCGTCTGTCTTTGGCTCAGGTCATTATCCCGGGGTCTTGGGATGGAGCCCCGCGTTGGGCTCCCTGCTCAGCAGGGATCCCGCTGCTCCCTCTGCTGCTGCTCTGCCTACTTGTGCTTGTGCGCGTGCTCTCTCTGTCAAATAAATCAATAAAAATCTTTGGGGAAAAAATGAGCTTGCAATCTAATAGAGGGAGCATGTACTAAGGAATTTAACCTTGCTCACAGAGAAGTTGGCCTTTGCCCTTGGCTCCTAGGAAATAACCTCTAAGCTTTTGAAATGTCCTAAGAAACTTTGTTTACCTGGGGGTCTTTGGCCACACCAGATAGTCTAGCAATGTGACTGGGGGAAAGGGACTTTGGATCACATGTTATAGCTAGATCTCTGGAGGGGCTGGAGACTGAGGTCAGCCAACCAGGTCCAAATGACCAAGCCCCAATGAAAACTTGGGACACCAAAGCTCAGGTGAAATGGTCTGGTTGGCAGTACTCCCTGAGGACTATCATACACAGGTCCCAGGGAAGTTATGCTATTCATGATTCCAGTGGGAGAGGACAACTGGAAGATCCACATTTGGAACTTTCAGGACTCTGCCCCATGCGTTTCTTCCCTCGGCTAACTAATCTGTTTCCTATTACCATGACAAACTCTATCCATGAGTATAACAGCTTTCAGTGAGTTCTGTGAGTTCTTCTGGTGAATTATCAAACCTATGTGTGGTCTTGGGGACTATCCCTAAATTTGGGAGAGAGATATATGCAGTGGGATGGGGAGGGCACAAACATGAGAATGGCTAATTCTACCTGCAAAGGTAAAGGTTCAATCAGGTATCTGTCGAATGGAGTTTTCCAAAGATGAGTAGATATATTTACTAGATGAATGAAATCCGAGTGAGGAGGGACACGGGGGTGGGGGTGGGCGGATGTGGTATGAAACACATGTGTTTGTACAAGAAATTGTAAAGCAGCATCACTGAAGAGCTGGCAGCAAAGGAAGGAAGGTAATTTATGAGGCTGGACAGATACACTAAGGCCAGGTCATGAAGAAACTTGCATGGCAGGTGAGAAGGTTATAGGCAATGGAAAGTCCTTGAAGCAATGCATTTTTAGAAAGGATCACTCTGCCAGTTGTGGCAGGGGTAGATTAGAGGTGGGGTGGGGAAGGACTGGTGGCAGGGAAACTAGGTAAGAAACTCTGGCAGTACTCCAGGATGATGAAGACTTGAATTAAGGCCTTAAGTCATAGAGGAAATGGAGAAGAGAGAGGTGGAGTTTAAAGGATATGGTGACTCACTAGCTATGAAAGGTAAGAAATGAACAGGAATCATCAGAATAATACCTAGGTTCCTAGCTGGGGTGACTAAATGCTATTAACAAAGACAAGGATCCCAAGAAGAGAGCACGATTGAGAGGGACTGTGGGGGAGAGATAAGTTCAGTTTGGGACATGCCAAGTTTGAGGTGACTGGAAGATTGGCTGGTAAGCAGTTAGACATATATAGGAGTTAGCTGGTAAGGAGTTAGCCCTATATAGACAGGGCTAGAGCTCAGAGAAGGCATCAGCACAGACACAGCAGCTGAAGTCAGGAAAGAGAAAGGCTGGGAAATGTCCCTCACATTTGGAAAAGAGGAGACCACCAGTCCCTTGATGAGAGCACTCAAAAGTGGTAGGAACAGAAGTCAGATTTCTGACATGAGGGTAAAGTGAACTAGTGAAAAACCAGTGGTTATAGACAAACTATTATCAAACACAAGTGAATTAGGATGACACCAGCTCTTCGATGCAGGCATTAGAACCCAGCACGGCTTTCTGAGTTAACAGTAAAACAACCAAGACTGCTTTCGTTGCATCAACTGGTTGAAAAGCCTACTCTTTTCCAGATGCGTGAGTTCCAATGGCACTTGAGATGAAATAGGTGATCTCAACTAGTAGTTCTTAGTTAACTCATGCCAAGCTGGCTCTCTAGCCAAGGCAAGCAGGGTAGGCTACACTGGGCAATGGTATCAGTTAGGATTCTTTGGTTGCAAGCCCAGAAGTCAGCTCTGGCTAATTTAAGCAAGACAGAATTTACTGGGTACTCATTGGTTTAATAGCAAGAACAAGCAACACCCCCTGCCTTTCCGAGGGCAAAATAAATGAATTCCAATGGATTCACTTTCTTTGTTCCTCTGCTCAAGATACAGATTCTTGTTTAAGGGCATGCGATTGGTCCATCTTGAGTCCTGAGCCTGATGTTTGGCTAAAGGAGGGCGGTTCCCCCAGATTACAGTCCCATCAGACCACACCGCATGGGGAAGAGAGAATTCCATAAAAAAGAAACTGGCCGCTATTTGGAAGGGTGGCCAGAAAACTAATATCCAATCACAACAACTTATTTACACAGGCATCTTTGGAACAGGTGGCAGGAGGTGGTTTTACAATTCACAAGAAATATACCAGAAGACAGGCTATTCAGTGATTGATAATATTGGCTCCTTAGTTAAAAATAGAAGGGACACTCCTCTGAAACACATCCCTCAAGCTATCATTCAACAATATCAAGTTGTGCTTGGTGATAAGTTTGCCTGGTATGTTCTGTGACTCGTGCATCTGTCTCCCAAGAATGTCCTTTTGTGGAAGTAGTCTCTCCAGACTTGCTATTTCTGAGCAGAGCCCAGCCAAGTCTCTACTGACACTAGCTAGCATGCACAGCTCCTGAAATGATACAGTTGGCTTGCTGAGAGCACAGACTAGGGCATTCTCCTTGGGAAGACCATGTAGCATGTAGGCAGCTGACAATATGGTTCTTGGCAAGAGGAATACAATGTTCCTATTGCAGAATTGACCCAAATTCGGAAAAGAGCTTATTGATGTAGGCAAGCTTAAATCTGCGGCCGGCAGGGTCATTATGGGCGGGGGTTGGGGGGGTCTTCCTTCTCCGATTTTCTAGAGTCAGTTGGAGCAGCTCTGTAAGAGCTCAACACTGAGGCTAGTTCCACTGGGGTGCTAAATTTGTGTAATCCGGCTCCACTTAACCACAACTTCTGCCCAGATCTGTTCCTGGAATTAATCAACACAAAGGAACCAACTGCAAGTCAGACAAGATCTGACCTGCATCCCTCCAAAATTTTGTCTACAGGACACTAGCTAGTATTGCCGGAGTAGAATAGTGAACTCTTTTTATCCAATAAAAGACATCCTAGAAAGGTAGAAAGCAGTGTAAGCAGCAGATTGAGGCCATGGGAAATGGGACACATTTCCTGAACACACAGCAGAAACTAATTGGTTAGTTTTAGACACTATCTTCCACTACCACAGCTGCCAAAGAGCCCTAGTTTACAAATCTAAATGGATCTGGCCAGCTCAAAGCTCTTCCATGACATAAAATCTAAAACCTCTGCACATACCCAGGCCCACCTCTCTCTCCAGCCTCCTCCTGGGCAGCTCCCCAACCCTCATTTAAGCCTGAGCCATGCTGAACCTGCTTCAGGTAACAGAGGGAGTCTGGCCCACTCCAGAAAGGGCAACTGCATACTCTCCCGCCTCCGTGAGAAGCTCCTGCTCCCCTCTTCTGCAGAGCACTTTCTGTCCTGCTCTGAGCCTCAGTCTAGCTCCAACCTCCTCTATAGAACCTCCCTTGCTTTCCTGCCCCAAGCTCTCTGCATCTGTCAGCCCTAAAGAAATCTTCTCACCTCCCTGTTCAGGTTTCTTTCCTCAACTGGACGGTGAACTCCTCAAGGGCAGAATCTGAGTCCTATCTATCTCCATAAGCCCCTCTACATCACTGGGGCCTAGCACTGGGCTAATCTTCTGAAAGGCCAATGTTTGCTGAAGTTGTGAATGAACTCCATTTGCATTTTATCTCTGGCATTGTCTAAACCAAAGAAAATCACACTTCTCAGAAGAAGGAACATATTCAAATACCAAGAACTGCAGTTCCTGGTAAGACCTTTTAGAAAATGACGTTACTAACAGCAGCAATTGGAAACTCAGCAGAATGCTTAAGTGCTAAAAACAGTGAAATGGGCCAAGACTTGAACAGTCATGGTTTAGGTAGCCTGGGGGGTGGAGGTGGGGGAGGGTCATGACCATCTAAAGTTTAAGAACCACAAACAACTTCTTTCGTAAGAATTACATATATTTACATTGTGGATATCTCGGATACACTTTTCACAGGAATTACTGCTCAAATCCAAAGACCACCCAATCTGGGAACCTCTTTCAATGGTCTGAGCCAGCATTTCAGATAGGAGATAAGCTGTATCCAGCTGGAGTGGCTTTGAAAAGTCCACTCTAAAATGAAATAACCTGTTGTTGTCACTGTCTTCCTCCCCAGCCTTCTTTTTGGGACGAAGCACCACCCTGTGACTCCCCAAGGAGCCACCCTGTTTAGTTCTCCATGAGGCTCCCAGGGGGGTCCAAGCTATGGGGAGGGCTCTTCAGCTTGGGGGTAGACAGGTGTTCCAACTCATAGCGTCCGTTCTCAGACGCCTTGTGTGTGACATTCTCCTTCATGCCTTCCTGGCTCCTCTTGTGCTCAATAATCTGCTGGAGCTGGTGCCCAGCATATTCTGGCTTGGTGGTCAGTGGGCCAGCTGGCACAGCTACGCCAAGAACATCTGACACCATGTAGGGGCGCAGCCAGCCCACCAGAGGAGTGCTTCCAGGGCTATAGTGGGTCTGCTTGTGGTAGAAGAGAAGTCCATCTACCTATAAAAGGGGAAACCAGGGACCAAAATTACTTCTGGGGCCCTGTGTTTCCAGGAGAGCCTATGACACAGGGGCAGCTCTAGTGGGCCAACTTCCTTTCCTGGATCACCGCCAGAGGAAAAAGAATCATTGTTTCTCACACATGCAATTTCTCTAAATGAAGAAATGGCCTAGAAAACTAAATTTTAGAAAATAAAAACATAAATAGCACTTTCTTGTTTACAGGGTGCTTGCTACCCACTACTTTATCCTCTTACCCACCACTGAGGGTGTTTAAGAAAAGGGGCTAGGGCTAGTTCTGGGGTCCTCCCTAAAAACACAGTGTCTGACTCTTGGTTTCAGCTCAGGTCATGATCTCAGAGTCGTGAGATCGAGCCCCACATTGGGCCCCATGCTCCGCATGGTGTCTGCTTGAGATTTTCTCTTCCTCTCCCTCTGCCCCTCCCACTCAGGCTCTCTCTCTCTAAAATAAATAAATCTTAAAAAATAAAAAATAAAAAAATAGGGGCACCTGGGTGACTCAGTCGATTAAGCTCATGTCATGATCCCAGGGTCCTGGGATCAAGCCCTGCATTGGGCTCCCTACTTGGTGGGGAGTCTGCTTCTCCCTTTCCCTCTACCTCTTCCCTGGCTTGTGCTCTCTTTCTCTCTCTCGCTCACTCTCTCTAAGTAAATAAATAAAAATCTTAAAAAACAAAAAACAAAACAAAACAAACCACAACACAGTATTGAAGCAGAAATTCAACTTGAACCCAGGTCATCTGTCCTCAGATCCCATGCACTTTTCACCACTCAGACGTCTCTGTAATGGGTAATGTGCTCCACACACAGAACAAAGCAGGGGAATTGGACAGGGCCTTCCAAGATGCTGGACTGCTGAGCACAGGGGAAACAGGCTATCAGGAAGCCCTGTTCCCCATGCCATTGTTGGCTGCCTAACCTCCCCCTAAATTGTCTGCAAGCTATGTTCTGGGAAACACAGTTTTTCTCAACGGGAAGACCTCCTACAGTCCCACATTTTCTTTTCCATGATTCAGTGACTCATCTCTAAAAAGCATTTATTGTCACTGGGGCATAAGGATTATAAATAAAGATGCTGTTCTTACCACCTTCTTAATTGACTCCCAGAAATGAAGGCAACTCAGCCTTTGCCATTTCCTCATTTGGGAAGCTGTGATCCTTTTAGCAAAATTATATTGAGTTCAAGCAAATACTTGTGGGTGACTGGGCAGAATTTTAAAGGGTATGAGGGCAAAGGAAAGGAAGTGCGCTGAACCTGGAGAGGGTAACTGCAGGTACTGGGATGACAAAGACTGACCAGGACTGAGAAGCTTCTAGGGACATGAGACTTTCAGTTAAACTGGGAAAGTTCTGGACAAACCGGGGCAGGTTGGTCACCCTGCTCCCACGCCAGTGCCCAGCAAGCACTGCCACCCCGAGGGACCATCTGCTCTTGGCAGGGAGGATAAGGAGTTTGTACTTGGTCCGTCAGTCATAGGAGCCCCCAACTTTACCATCATCTATGGCAGTCAAACAAGGGGCCTGACTATCAGGCTTATAGCAGAAAACAGGCACCCAAGAAGGACCTAGGAATGGAAGGCTTGGCCCTTCTGGCGCCCCCACCTGTCTGTACAATGAGGGGTGTAGATGAGCTGTCCTTGTAGGGCCCTTCCAGCTCTGGCATTCAGACTTATCTAGCAGGGTGGAGCTGAGGCTCTGAAGGGCAGTGGCACATCCTTTCCCAGGAATCAGCTTTCAGCCCTTCTCTGATGCTCTGACACAGCAAAGTCAGAGGATATCCTAAGACTGTGTAACCAAGCTTCCCTGTGTCCTGCAATCACGTCAGAGCAATAAAGACAATGGCTGTTACCTCAAAAGGGAAATCCATAGACAGCACCTTACACAGGCTCTCAGGAGTGCAAGGGAAATTCTTTAGCCCCACGAATTTAAACTAAAATAAAAATTAGAGCAAAGAATTAGTATATGTTACAAATAATATTGGTTCCAGCAGTGAAAAACTGTATCAAAGAAGAAAAGTTCAGTCTCATCCTTCCCTCCCTCTCTCCACCCTCTGAATTACTGGGTTGGTAGTCCTCAATCTTGCTTTATCCACAAGAATCACCAGCGGAACTCTTAAAAATCACTGAAGCCCAGGCCCCACCCCGAGATTCTGACTGAATTGGCCTGGGATGAGTCCCAGGCATTTTTTTTTTTTTTTCTTAAAGCTATCCAGTTGATTTTGACACACAACCAGGACTGAGAACCACTGTCCTGTGCTAGGTTTAGGGACTGTATGTTATTCTCGAAGCCATATGACAGTCCTAAAGAAGGGCTAGTGCAGCCCCTTTCACATCAGCAAGGATTTTTAGACTGAACAGTGTAAGAAAATGATTAGGACTAAAACTCTGAAGTCACATTGGCTGGGTTTGACTCCCAACTCTGCCAATCATTTTATCTGTATATGCCTCTGCTTTTCCATCTATAAAATAGGATAATAAAAGTATCTCCCTCATAGGGTTGTTGCATGGGTTCAGTGAGATAACATGCAAAGCACTTAGAACAACATTTCAGACACAGCTGCTCCCATGTTCCCCTCCCTCAATACAAGTTCTTCCAGAACCTTCCTGGTAACATCACTGGATACTAACCCCATCCACTGTCCTGTAATTGGTTATCCGAATTCCTTTAAAAGTGTTGTTAGCAATCTAAGCAAATGCCAATCTATAGGGCTTTGCTAATAAAATGCCCTGAACACAGCTGTCAAATATTTAATCACTGAGTGGGTAGCAAAGACCCATGGGCTGTCATCTTGGGCTGCGGGACCTGGGGGAAGGCAGTCCCCTCTCTGAGCTTACATCCTCATCTGTAAAATGAGGCAGCTGACTAGATGAGGTCACTCTCAGCTCAGATACAAGAACAGAGGTTCTCAAAGTGTGGTCCGCGGACTAGCAGTACCAGCAACACTGGGGAACTTGTTAGAAATGCAAATCCTCAGGCTCACCCTGACCTACTGAATCAGAAACTCGGGCGAGGAGGCCCAGGCATCTGTGTTTACCAGGCCTCCAGATACTGCTGATGCATGCTACAGTTTGAGAACCACTGTACTAGAGTTCTAAATAGCATTATTAATAAAAGCATTCTATATCAACCACTACTTATTGAGTGACCACCATAAGTAGCATGTTAGGAGAACTTGCACATTTGTATCACTTGGTTCTTAGAACAACCCTGTAAAGATGTTATTAACCCTATTACATAGATGAAGAAACTAAGGCCAAATGAGGTTATTAACTTTAGCTAGTAATTGTTAAAGCCAAAACTAGTTCAGATCTGGATGACTGTTAAGCCCACACCCTTCCCGTTGTGCCATCCTGCCTCAAAAACAAGATAATTTCATTCACAGTGATTCTATTTAGATAAAAGAACAATCCAAACCAATCCCCCAAAGAATCCTACACTCCCAACACCAGGCCTTACAGGATTAAGCTTGGTTTTCTCTCCAAGTCCTTCTTCTTCTGGTAACTTTGAATGCATCCAGTAGAATCGGAAATCAGTCTGCCACAGAAAGATGAAATGTTGCTCATTTCAAACTCTAATATGAACAAAAACACCCCATTCTAAATAGCCACCCAATTTATGAAGACCTAAGCTCCTATCATTACCCTCATTGTCCCTTCAAACACTGCCTTAAGGTCAGGAAGATGTTTATAAAATCTTTGAAGATTTTTTCTTAAAACCCAATAAGATTTTTAATAGCAGTTGAACCAACATATATTGCTGAAGGCCTACTATGTGTCAGGCTCCATGCTAAGGACTTTACCGCACATAATCTTATTAATCCTCAACCATACTCTGCAAGTTAGATTACCATTATCTCTATTCTACAGGTGAGGACTTTGAGGCTCATAGAGATTATATTATTTGCCCACAGAAAATAAAATAAAATAAAAGGTGACCCAGGACTCTAACTCCAAAGCACATTATATTAACATTTGTTTTATTTTAATTCTGAAGATCAGAAACTACTATATGGTTGTAACTTCTCACAAACTACTTTATTCTCTGAATTACTGATATGTACCCTTCTGTAGCTATTTGGTGCCTTTTGTTTCTTGTACATTATTTTGCTTTTAAAAATTTTTTAAAAACAGTCTATTCTATATATTATAGAAATACAGGTAATTTTGTTTATTTATTTATTTAAGTTTATTTATTTGAGAGAGAGAACGTGTGCACACACAGGCAGGCAGAAGGGCAGAGGCAGAGGGAGAAGCAGGCTCCCCGCTGAGCAGGGAGCCCTAGGTCGGGTTTGATCCCAGGACATCAGGATCATGACCTAAGCTGAAGGCAGATGCTTAACCAACTGAGCCACCCAGGCGCCCCAAAATACAGGTAATTTTAGTAACTAAATTTTTAAGTTGTGAATACATGTTATGAAACATCCTTCAGCAGAATTAAAGGAAAATATGTTCCAGATTGAATTTATGAGATCTGAGTTTTAGGTGTGGCTCTGTACTAGAGCAAGGTACTTACCATCTGTGGCTCTCGGCTTCCACACCTATATGATGAGGAATGACAACAGCACTCACCTTACAGAGCTGTTGGAAGGGCTTCAATGAGATAAAGCTCACGAAGTGCTTGGCAACGTTAAGTCTTAGCTATTATTGTTAGAACGAGGCGTGTGTTCAAATTCTACAGCACCACCACCTAGCAGCATGCTTTGGAAAATCCTGCTTTGGCTGATGGCTACACTTGGGCCTACATGAGGATCGCCTGGAGGCTTGTTAAAACATGAGCTGACCCCAGAGTTTCTGATCCAGGAGGTCTGGGAATTTGCATTTCTAACCACACTGAGAATGACTGTGATAAACTAATTGATAAGGAGGATAAAAAAAATCACAACTAGAAAACTGAGACAATGATGGGGGCTTGTTGGGAACAGAAATGGCGTCTGAAGGGCTGACCCAGCCTCACTCCGATGACTGCTACTGTCACTCATAGGAATCACCAATCTCAGAAGAACCTTGGGGGAAGGTGAAACTTGAGGGGAGAATATTGGGGCATCTCCTCACTTGGAAACTCTCCTTCCAGAGCTGGCCCCTCAGAGATTCGAGCCGTGTGTCACACCAAGGAGGCCCTGCTGTTTTCAGGGTCAGGATGTGGTTGGTGAAGCAGCAGAGCTGGCTGGAGACTCTTCGGTGGTGACTTAATTCCACCTTCTCCCCCTTGTGCTGCCTGCACAACGTGGCATCCCTGTTGCCCACAATCTCCCCTGCCAGCAAGCCTCCCCCACTCTGGAGAGAGGGGAGGGAGCGGCTGCAGCTTCTACAAAGTCCCAGCCTACCCCTCTGCTTTGTTTCACTCTTTCCTCCCCTCAAGAATTGCTGTACTTCCCTTAGTTCCTCCTACTTCTTTTTTTTAAATGAAGCTAATTTAAACACACTCAAAGATGCAAGGAACATTAGATAATGTTCTTGATATACCACATCCTGTGCACACCAAGAAGCTGGTCACGTACCAAACCCACATGCTGAGCCACTATCCCGGGAGGAGAGGAGAACACAGGAGACATGAGGAGAGTATCAATCCTCACCTGGCAGTCATAAAAAGGGTGTCCCCTCCAGCACATCACATCTAGAACATAGTAGGTCTGGTTCACCTCGCTGTAAATGCAGTCCAGAATGGTGTAGTCTGGGGACACAGAGCAGAAAGTCAGCACAGGGTACCTCTTCCAATTCGAGTGCATTAGGGAGAAAGTTCTTCGTGGCCCTTTCTTGCTCCTGGTGCAGCTTAAGGGTGATGTGAGTAGGACAGTATGAGAAAGATCAAGGCAACCCTTAAGCCAGGTGGGAATTCTAAACTTTTAGATAAACTGGGACATTTACTCACCTTAGAAAAGCTCCAGTCCAAAAGCAAGTAATCTTCCATTTTAATTTACATGCACTTTTGAGTTCTTATTATGGATGGTGCATTATGTGAGGAATATTAACAATAAGTAATCCCTGCCTTTAAGGAATTTACAATCCAGTTAAGGAGATAAGATGATATACAGAAAAGAACCAAGAGCTGAACTGTACAACACAGGGGCGCCTGGGTGGCTCAGTCGGTTAAGTGACTCTTCAGGTCATGATCCCAGAGTCCTGGGATCGAGCCCCACATCAGGCTCCCGGCTCAGTGGGGGCCCTGGTTCTCCCTCTCCCTCTGCTGCTCCCCCTGCCTGTGCTCTCCTGCTCTCTGTCAAATAAATAAAATCTTAAAAACAACAACAACAACAACAAAGTTGTAAAATGCAAACTAAGAACAACAGGAATTCCAGAAGAGGGAGATTGGAGCAGCAGGAAATACTTCACGGAAGAGATGGTACATGAACGTAGTCTTCTGGGATCAGAGGATTAAAACAACAGGGCAGAGGGGAGGAGGGAGGGCACTTCAGGCCAGAATACTGACATGGCGTGAGCAAAGGCCTACAGGTGGAATGAACTGGGCACATGTGGGGAACAAGCAGGCAAGCAAGCTGAACAGAGCTAGGAGTGGGTATAAGGACTAGGGGAAAGACATGAGGATGGGTGAGCCAAAACTCACACATGAAGCGCTCTAAAAGCCAACAGAAAAGTCTAGCCTCAGTACCAAGCACACGAGGAACCACCGAGGGAGCCTGAGCAGGCAGGAAAGACAACAGCGTTCAGGCCCAGCTCTGCCACTTCAATGAATGGCTGTGGGCAAGTAATTAACAGCCATGATCTTAGTCTCCTCAGCTGAGCCTAGGTTGGAGGGAGAGGCTAAGGTTAGAACAACGGTGAAGGAGAAAAGGGAACTAGGCAGGAAACCCTAGCAACAGCTACTGTACTTTACACTTGGCATTTTGAGGGACCTACCCCCCAAAACTGCACGTGTCACCTTGTAATGGATGTCCATGGGGAAGGTGTGTCGACTTTAATTCAGGGATTTGTTACCCATAAGGCCTCATAAGGCTGCATCTATTCTGCAACTGAGGTGGCCTGACCTTGAAGAAGATGACCTGAATCCAGTGGGTTGGATTGACCTTGAAGGGGATGGCCCAAATCCAAACATACAGTTTCAAAGGTATGCTTCCAAAGTGAGTCTTTAAAGCAAGTAACCAAGGGCCTTCCACTGTCTTTTACTAATTATAAAACTTAATAAATATGAGCATCTGGCTGGCTCAGTCAGCAGAACACGTGACTCTTGATCTTGGGGTCATGAGTTTGAACCTCTGTTGGGTGTAGAGATTACTTTTTTTTTTTTTTAAAGATTTTATTTATTTGACAGAGAGAGAGACAGCCAGTGAGAGAGGGAACACAGGCAGGGGGAGTGGGAGAGGAAGAAGCANAAAAAAAAAAAAAAAAAATATATATATATATATATATATATATGTATGTATGTATTTCTAAACAAGCAAACAAATGTAACAAATAGACAATTTTATGTAGGTACCTTTTGCTGTTGTTGAGTTTCGCCTGTTGCCTCCTGGCAGAAGGGAAGGAAACCTGTTGACACAGTAACCACTCTTGGTGTAGGCGCTGGTAGAACCCTGTGGGAAAGTTACCATTCCCATTAGGCATCAAGGTCTCCTCACCCTCTTGCTTCCACAGTCTGCAGGGGCGTCATCAGCCCAAAGATGGCTCTCAACAAATCCATCCTGCAGGAAAGCATTTCAACCCCCATGCCAGGCACAGCTGCTGCAACAGAAAAGGAACGCAAAGTGCGGGCAACCCTCTCGGGCCCCCCTCCCTCCTCAGGAGCTTTGTACTACCACTTTGCTATCGCTCAATAAACCTTGCTTTGCTGCCCACCAAAAAAAAAAAGGAACACGAAGTGCAAAGAATCCCTCCTGCTACAGACCAGGCATACTGGGATAGGGAGGAGGCAGCGACTTACCCTGGAGGCCACAATCAGGGCCCTTTTTCCGACAGGGCACACAACCACAATCCATTCCTGCCCTAAATCCGAAGGAACGTCAATTAACCACTCAGACAGCATCAACTGGGAACATAAAAAAAAATGGCATTAAAAATCAACAGGGGTGGGGTGCCCGGCTGGCTCAGTCGGTAGAGCATGCGACTCTTGACCTCAGGGTTATGAATTCAAGCTCCACGTTGAGTGGAGAGATTACTTAGAAAAATGAAATATTAAAAAAAAATCAACAGGGGTGTGCTGCTGCAAAGTTTGCAATGACAAAGACTTCGCATCCTATACACACAACGAAGATACACGTAAGGCTGACAGTAGACCTCTGCCCCACTAGCTTTCAGTCGACTTGTCTCAACTGACGGGATGGAGGCCGCTCACTGTGAGCTTCAACTTCTCTCATCTTCATTTCCTGCATCCATACCCATTCTTACCACCTCGCCTCCTGTGTCTGGGTGACGGGACTTTCTTCCTCCCCTTACTCTGTCCATCCACCTTCTGTTCTCATAACTACTACCTTCCAGGGGCTATACCTAGGGATGAACAAGGTCCCTGACCCTGAGATGCTTTTAATCTAGATCATCATTTCTCAACCTGGTGACCCCAAATACTGTACAAAGGATGTTGGGAAATCTGCCTCAAGGGGGGGATGAAGAATGAAATCTTGCTATTTGCAACGATGTGGATGGAGCTACAGTATATTATGCTAAGTGAAATAAGTCAGTTAGAGAAAGACAAATACCATATGATCTCACTCATTTGTGGAATTTAAGAAAGAAAACAGATGAACATATGGGGAGGGGGAAAAGAAAAAAAGGAGAGAGGGAAACAAGCCATAAGTGACTCTTAATGATAGAGAAAAACTGAGGGGTGACAGAAGGAGGTGGGTGGGGGATGGGCTAGATGGGTGATGGGTATTAGGGAGGGCACTTTTGATGAGCACTGGGTATTGTATGGAAGTGAATTCACTGAAATCCAGAAACCAATATTGCACTGTATGGTAACTAACAAAATTTAAATTAAAAAAAAAGGGGGAGTGGTGGTGAAACAAATTTTGCAAAGATTAACTCATGGCTCAATTCCTCCCATCTACACAGAGACTGGCCTATCAACGAATAGCCCCCACAGAATTTTTCACCTCTCCTTCCCCCTAGGCCCACAAAATGCTCAAGCCCTAATGGTCAAAAACAAAACAAAAATGAAAACCTTTTATCACTCTGCGTTTCTGTTAAACTATCCCACTTTGTCCTTCTTAAAACGACTTCATATTTCTAGATGCTGCCCTCCTGCCCACCCTGACAACCTCAGTCCAGACTTGCTACCCCGCAGTCAGAGGCCATCAATGACCTGCTCGCTGCCAAGTCTCTCTCTTCCCTCTCCTCCCCCTTATCTCCCTCTGCTCCACTCCTCATGTGACGCTGCCGGTCACCACCTCCTCATCCTCCTTGACACATGTTCCCTTGGCCATGTGAGCCAGTGCTATTCTTTTTTTTCCCTCCAAACACTCCTCCACACACTCCCCCAAAACATGTAGAGAATCTTCAGGAGGCTGTTTTAGGTTCTTTTCTTTTCTCTTGGATGCTGTCCACTCGGGTCTGGGTCACATCTACTTCTACAGCCTCAGCGGCCACTTCTGAGAGGACACCCCCTAATTCTCCTTCTGTTTCTCTTCTTTCCTTTTTTTTTTTCCTTAAGTAAGCTCTGCACCCAACACGGGGCACAAACTCACAACCCCGAGATCAAGAGTTGCACACTCCACCGACTGAGCCAGCCAGGTGCCCCAATTCTCTTGCTTTTTCATCTCCAGACTGCTTTCCTTTCCTCCGGACCTATATTTCCAGCCATCCACGTGGTATCTCTTTCTCTGCTTGCTCTCTGTGTACCTTAAACTCAGTGTCCCCAAAACAGGATTCATGGCCTTCGGTCGCCCAAGCACCTTCCATCCCTGAAATCCCCTCCTTCCCCTTCTGCACCCTGTAGCCCTGTTAATGGCAATACCATTCTGTAACTGAATCTTTTTTTTTTTTAAAAAGACTTTATTTATTTATTTGTCAGAGAGAGAGAGAGAGAGCATGCACAAGCAGGGGGAGTGGCAGGCAGAGGGAGAAGCACTGGCTCAGCTGGGAGCTCGATGTGGGACTCGATCCCAGGACCCTGGGATCATGACCTGAGCTGAAGGCAGATGCTTAACCAGCTGAGCCACCCAGGCGTCCCTCTGTTACCGAATCTTAAACTAAGCATAATCAACATGTCCTTAAAGAATGGTAGTGATACAACACCAAAAGCACATGTGACAAACCAAAGGATAGATAAATAAGACTACAACAAAATTTAAAACTTTGGTGCTGCTGATGATACCATCAAGAAAGTAAAAAGAAAACCCACAGAATGGGAGAAAATATTGCAAATTATGTATCTGATAAGAGACCTGTATCTAGAATATATAAAGAACTCTTACTACTTAATAATAAAAGACAACCTAATTAAAATATGGGCACAGAGGGGCACCTGAGTGGTTTAGTTGGTTAAGTGTCTGTCTCTTGATTTTCGCTCAGGTCATGATCTCAGAGTCATGAGATTGAGCCTGTGTCAGGCTCCGTGCTGGGCGTGGAGACTGCTTATGATTCTCTCTCTCCCTCTCCCTCTGCCCCTCCTCTCGCTTTCTTTCTCTCTCTCTCTCCTTCTCTCTCTCTCTCCTGCTCTCTGTAAAAAATGGGCATAGATAATTCTCCAAAGAAGATATACGAATGGTTAATAAGCACATGAAAAGATGCTCGGTATCATTAGTCCTTAAGGAAATGCAAATCAAAACCATGAGACACCACTTCACACCCTCTAGGATGGCTATCGTCAAAAGGATGGACAATAACAAGCACTGGCAAAGATGTGGAGACATCGGAGCCCTCATGCACTGCTGGTGGGAATGTAAAATGCCCTCGTCACTTTGGAACACAGTATGGCAGCTCCTCAAAACGTTAAACATAGAATGACCATACGCCCTAGTCATTCCATTCCCAGGTATATACCCAAGAGAAATGAAAACATATCCACGTAAAAACTTGTTCGTGACTCTCCGCAGCAGCATTATTATTCACAACAGACAGAAAGTGGGAGCAACGCAAATGCCACCACCTGACGGGTAGACCAGCCAAATGCGAGGTATCCGGACAACAGAACATTATCTGGGAATAAAAAGAAATGAAGTCCTAACGCATGCTCCAGCACAGATGAACTGGAAAAACCTCATGCTAAATCAAAGAAACTAGACACGAACAGCACATCTTATATGATTCCACTTATAGGAAATGTCCAGAAGAGGCGAATCCAGAGACAGAAAATAGATTACTGACTGCTAAGGGCTGGGGGAAAGGAAGAATGGGAGTTGACTGCTGATGGGTACGAGGGTCCTTCTGGTGGTGAAGAAAATGTTCTGGATTTAGAGAGTTCTGTGACTATACTAAAAAACAAGGAATTGTATCCTGTAAATGTGTGAATTGTATGGTATGTGAATTTATCTCAACATGGCTGTTTACTTATTTTTTAAAGATTTTATTTATTTATTTGACAGAGAGAGAGACAGCAAGAAAGGGAACACAAGCGGGGGCGGGGGGGAGAAGCAGGGAGGCTCCCCACCGAGCAGGGAGCCTGATGCGGGGCTCGATTCCAGGACCCTGGGATCATGACCCAAGCCGAAGGCAAATGCTTAACAACTAAGCCACATGGGCACCCCTCAACATGGCTGTTTAGAACAACAGTAGCTGATATTTGTGGGGCATTTATTAAGGGCTCTGGGCTAGGTATTTAGGGTACACTATCTGCTTCAATCTTTCTAACAATCCTGTGAAATAGTACTGTAACTATCCCCATTCTACAAATAAGAAACCAGAGACTTAGAGTGATTACATAACCTGCTCAAGGTCAACAAAGACACTGGCTTTGAGGTCGGGTCGACATGACTTCAGAGCTTAAATACTTAACTACTTCTCTCACTGCCTCTTCTATCCGAAACACTGTTAAATTCCGTCCATTCGTCCTGGTAACCCTTCTCACACTCATGACCTCATTTCCTTCGAACCCTCACTGCCCTCAGCGCTGGCAGCAGATCGTTTTAGCAAAGCTAAGCAACCTACTCCAGCCTCTCTCTTCTAGGCCCTTCTCTACATAGACGTGCATGTCATACAAAGTCTGAACTCTTGTCCCTGGCTCAAAAATTTTCGGTGGTTCCCCACAATCTGAAACACAGTCTACACTCCCGCACATGTTTCTGCTGTATTCCTCCCTCCAACGCTATGCTGCTCCATCCTCATTGGCCTGCACACTGCTCTCAGCACACCATATATTCCTCCCACCTTGGAGCTCCTGCTCAGCCCTCTTCCTGCTGCCTGGAAGGCCCTGGAATGCTCTGTACCTCTGCCTGTCAATGTCCTACCTCTTCTCGAGGTGACTGGCTGGCTCAGTGGGTTAAGTGGATGCCTTTGGCGCAGGTCATGATCCCGGGGTCCCAGGATGAGCCCTGCCCCTGCATCTGGCTTCCCTGCTCAGGGGGGAGTCTGTTTCTCCCTGTACCCCTCTCCCTGCTCATGTAAATACACTCTCTCTCAAATTAATAAATAAAATCTTTAAAAAAGAAAAAAGCTGCCTCCTCTTTCATTAACTTTTTCCTGATTTCACAACCCTACTTCCTTCCTTGCTGTTAGCTAATCTCACTTTCTTAGAGCAAAAACCATAATCCTCACTTATTCTAGGAGTACAGGGGTCATTTCTGACCCTTGTCCATCTTCCCACACAAAGCCTAGCTAAATACAGAGCAGTGCCTTCGACAATACTTGCTGAACAGAACTGAACTGTACTTTGTCATAGAAGATGTTATCTGTGCTAGCACAGAAAGAAGATGGGAGTATGTGTACCCAGAAACCATATTCTTTTTTTTTTTTTAAGAGTTTATTTATTTATTTGGCAGAGAGAAGAGAGAGAGAACAAGCAGCGGGAGTGGCAGGCAGAGGGAGAGGGAGAAGCAGGCTCCCTGATGAGCAGAACGCCCGATGCAGGGCTTGATCCCAGGACCCTGGGATCATTAGGACAGCTGAAGGCAGACACTTAACCAGCTGAGCCACCCAGGCACCCCCAGAAACCATATTCTAACAGCGAGACAGGATTCTGAAGTGACAAGACACTTGGGTTATAGAGAGAAGAATATAATAGCAAGGTAGAGCCCCGGTCCCACTTGGATCCATACCCTGCCTTCCAGAATACCTGGACTGCCTGAAGCACAGAACAGTCTCCATGCCTGCTTCCCCTATGGCTCCACAAATCACACTGGTTTCTTTCTGCAACCAACAGACCACTCAGTTAAGTTTGTTATAGTCATCTATTGTTTCATGGGCTCAACCTCATGTAGGCCAACGGGCTCGCCTGGGGTGGCTGGCCAGGTGCCCCATATTCAAGGACAGCTGTCCTCCTCACCTTCCACCATCTGAATGTGAAGATCCAAAACTGACATGTTAGTCTACTGCTCAGGAAAGACTACCAACCTAGGAGGTGGGGTGGGGGCAGTGCTAGCCTGGGCAGGTCCAATCTAGAGTTGCCCTACAATGACCACTAAGAAATGACAAGTGCATGGACTCTATTGGTGTATCAATAGCTCGGTGGCTTTCTGCAGCAGGCTGGTGACCTTTGGTTATAGTATGGGGTAAAGGTTCTCAAACCCAGCACCCACAGCCTCCCTCAGTGACCCCCCTGTCAGCACAGGGCACTGTAAGCCATTTCTTCTCTTAGTCCATACATTCTATGCATATAAACAGCTTCTTTGCCATCCCCCATTCCTTCCTCCTGTCTCCTCCTCCTCTCCTTATGGCAACATTTACTTCGGTGGGGCTGGATCTGGGCCTCACCTTCCCTGGACTACTCACTTGATTAGCATAGCGTTTTGGTAATTTCTTGCCAGTGTCAACGTCCATCTCTTCATCATCTTTCTTATCTTCCTCTTCCTCACTCTCCATTCCTGTCCAGTCATCTTCAGCCAGTCTTCTAGCATGATTCACGTAATCCAGCCGCTTGCTGGAGAAAAGGCACAAGGACAGGCCTTTATGTCTCCTAGGAAGACCCCCTACAATGTGACAAGTTTAGTTTAACTCAAAGGCTTTAAGTTCAGGAGCACCTTGAGGATTCTAGTGGAAGAGATGGTAGAATTTCCTTCGTAAGGCTAAACTAGTGATAGCCCCCTCACTGGTCCTATGTAGGAAACCCCCTCTGAACACACTCAGCCTTCCTCAGAGTTTCCTAAAAACAGGCAGAGTAACACGTTGAAAGAAGTTTTCAAGTTTCACTAGCTGGAAAGGCCTGACCCTGCTCCCACTCACCCCATTCCAGATTCCCATCTCTACACCCCCTTAGAGCTGACACTTTCCTGCTTGGCAGGCATCTCATCCAAAGGTCCCTGGTGATTGAAGAGACGAATCACTCAGATGTGGTGAGGAGTAGAAAACAAGGACCACTTCTGGGGCTTTCCAATTTATACAGCTTTCTTCCTTTATTATTTATTTATTTATTTATTTATTTAAAAAAAGATTTTATTTATTTCACAGAGAGACAGAACATACAAGCAGGGGGAGCAGCAGATAGAGAGAGAGAAGCAGGCTCTCTGCTGAGCAGGGAGCCCAATGTAGGGCTTGATGCCAGGACCCGGGATCTTGACCTCAGCTGAAGGCAGACGCTTAACCGATGGATCCACCCAGGTGCCCCTCTTTATTTTTTAAAGATGTATTTATTTATTTGAGAGAGAGCGAGAGCGAGCTTGTGTGTGCACGTGGCGGGGGCAGGGGCAGAGGGGGAGAGAATCTCAAGTGGACTCCCCACTGAGCATGTAGCCCAACCCTGAAATCATCACCTGAGTAAAAATCAAGAGTGGGATGCTTAACTGAGCCACCCAGGTGCCCCTAATTTATATGGCTTTCTGAGGAGCAGCTAGGCCTTCTTCCAGTCCTTCCTTTCCCTCCTTTCTTTCTTTCTTTCTTTCTTTCTTTCTTTCTTTCTCTTTCTCTTTCTCTTTCTTTCTTTCTTTCTTTCTTTCCTTCCTTCCTTCCTTCCTTCCTTTTTAATATTTTATTTATTTGGGGCACCTGGGTGGCTCAGTTGGTTAAGTGCCTGCCTTCGGCTCAGGTCATGATCTCAGGATCCTGGGATCGAGCCCCATGTCAGGCTCTCTGCTCAGCAGGGAGTCTGCTTCTCCCTCTCCCTCTGTGCTCTTCCTCTTTCTCTCTCAAATAAATAAGATCTTTTTTTTAAAGATCTTATTTTTTAATATAAGATCTTTTTTTTAAAGATCTTATTTAATAAAATAAGATCTTTTTTTTTTTAAAGATCTTATTTATTTATTTGTCAGAGAGAGAGAGAACACAAGCAGGGGAGGCAGCAGGGAGAGGGAGAAGCAGGCTCCCTGCTGAGCAAAGGGCCCTATGGGGTACTTGATCCCCAGACCCTGGGGTCATGACCTGAGCTGAAGGCAGATGCTTAATCGACTGAGCCACCCAGGCATCCCATCAAATAAATAAATTAAATCTTAAGAAAAAAAGATTTTATTTATTTGAGAGAGAGAGAGAAGGAATGAGTCGGGGAGGGGCAGAGGGAGAAGCAGATTCCCCATGGTGCAAGGAGCCTGACTCGGGACTTGATCCGAGGCCCCTGGGATCATGACCCGAGTCAAAGGCAGACGCTTAACCGACTGAGCCACCCAGGTACCCCCTTCTTCCAGTTCTTATCTGACTTTCATAACAGCCCTCTTAGTTTATAATTTAACATTTCTTTTATTAAATAGTTTATTTATTTAGGGGTGCCTAAAGAGACAGAGCACAAGCCGGGGATAAGTACACTTCCCACTGAGCAGGGAGCCCGATGCGTGGCTCAATCCCAGGACCCTGAGATCATGACCTGAGCAGAAGGCAGATGCTTAGCAGACTGAACCACCGCCCCTCGATTTAATATATCTTTTACTTATTTCCCTTTACTGTTATCCTCCTGTAAAAAAAAAAAAACAACCTACATATTCTAGAAAGCTTAGGCGATTGATTAAAAAAGAATAAGAACTAGGGTGCTTGGGTGGCTCAGTTGGTTGAGCTTCTGATTCTTGGTTTCAACTCAGGTTGTGGTCTTGGGCTTGTTGGATTGAGCCCCACATGGGCTCTGTGCTCAGTGTGGAGTCTGCTTGAGATTCTCTCTCCCTTTCCCTCCCCCTCAGTCCTCCTCCAGCTCATGCTCTCTCTCACAAATAAATCTAAAAAAAAATTTAAAAAGAAAGAAAAAGAAAGAATAAGAACTGTTTGGAACCTGATTGTTCCAAAGTGATTTGTAGATACCATGTAACCTCCTGCACTTGGTTTCTCAATGCTAGGCAAGATCTACCACTGAGGCAATGAGACCCACTCAGCTGGTTTCCTCTCAAACACACACACAAGTTCATGCACATTCCTGTGAAGATGCACACCAGAGAGAGCACATGTGAGCACAATGGTCTTTTATTTCAAGAATAAGGAAGAGCTGGCGTACTTGTACATGTGCAAAAGGATGCATATCCACGGTTCTTTCCTATGCATTGTTTGTAATCACAAGAGAAGGAAACTACCCAGATGCCCACCAGTAGGGGATTGGTTAGATTACACTATGAATTATCCATTCAATAGAACACCAGGCACCCTAATAAAGGAATGAGATGGTACCGATACAGAATCTCTCCACAAAAATGCTGTTAAATAAAATGTGCAGAACAGTGTACTGTATGCTACTTCTGTTTAAAAAAAAATGGTATATACACATACAGCCACACACTTGCTCATATCTGCACAGAAGATCTTTGGAAAGATACAAAAGAAACTAATAATATGGGAGAGGAACTGAATGGCCAGAGGACAGAATTGGGAGGGAGACTTTATTTTCTTTTTTAATTTTTTTTTTTTTAAGTATAGTTGACACACAATGTTACATTAGTTTCAGGTGTACATACAGTGATGCAACTTCTCTCTATTATCCTGTGCTCACCACAGGCGTAGCTACCATCTATCAGCATACAACGCTATTAAATATCATTGACTGTATTCCCTACAGTGTGACTTTTATTTCCGTGACTCAGTCATTCTGTAACTGGAGGCCTGTATCTCCCACCCCTTCACCCATTTTACCCATTCTCCTACCCCCTTCCCTCTGGCAACCACCAATTTGTTCTCTGTACTTACAGTCTGATTTTACTTTTTGTTTATTTATTTGTTTTGTTTTTCAGAGTCCACATATGAGTGAAATCATATGGTATTTCTTTTTCAGTCTGACTTATTTCACTTAGCATCATACTGGGATGGAGACTTTTCACCATATACTCTTACAAATTTTGAAATTTGAATGTGAATACATATAATTAATGTGTTATCTATCTCAAAATAATTAATATAATTTTTAAACGACAGAGGTGGGGGTGGGGAAGGGGCTAGGTGATCCGAGAACATAATCTGCAAGCAACCCAGAGGCCACAGGGAACCATTTTTGCTAAACACATCCAATAATGCAGCACTGGGCAGAATGCAGAGCGTGGAGAAACTGTGCAGCTGTTAATAGTTCCTTCGAATCCTCAATTCCTTATGACCAAGAAGAGGCCTGTGTTGTACTCAGGATAAATGGACAGGCCCTGCCTTCAGAGCAGCCCAGCCTCAAGCACTCCTATCCTGCTCTCTTCCCCTGCTTGCTCATTTTGGCATTGAGAATTCAGTGTATGGAAGACATTTCCTCAAATTCCCTGTGGAATTATTTGTATTGAACTCTCAAGGGCTCCACAGAAACATTTGGGCTGAAGGCAGACAGGAAGACCACACCAATGCCAGGATTTAGAGTGCAGAAGCCACACAGGGAATGTGGGGAGTGGAAGTCTGGGCGTGGCTTTCACAAGTCCCTAAATCGCAAAGCTCAGTACTATTGCCAGGAAAAAAAAAAAATTTATCCAAATAACTGAGCTTTTGCTTTCAAAATTCAGTCTCTCCCTGCGTTTCCATCTTTTCCTAAGCTTTCAGTGTAAAGGATGTCTATCTCTGCCAGGATTTACCCCTCCCAATCTCACGGGCAAGATGTACCTACAAAGGGTCTACTTTGAAGAGACAGACCGAGAGCCTCCTGATTGGTTCACAGCTCCCAGCCTGAAGAAAGAGGCCAAAGAGTTAAAGCATCCCTTACGATTTCTGCAGTTCCAATAACCGGCGGCGCCGCTCACTCTGTTCCAAGGAACTGTGTTTGGACTTGTACTGGGACAGGCGGGGGTGTGGGGCAGCTGTGCTGTTCAGATCTTGAGACACACAAAAGCTACTAGCCAGGGCTTGACTCAGCTCTTCCATCTTCCCTACAAAGGAAAACATAAGAAAACCGTTCATTGATTTTCTATCACCTCCTGTGTACAGACTAAGTTATAATGTAACATGATGGCTACATTCCTAAAAAAAACTCACTTAATCCAAAATCACAACTGCTTCTACGGGGAAAAAGGAAGTTAAAGGGTAAATGAGTGTATATGAGCAATAGCATTATTTCCAGCGGATATTTCAATAATGATCATCTTGATAGCTCTCAGCGAACAGATATATATTTACACATCAAACACTAAGCAAGTTCACCCTGGGATTGAATCTAGCTTTGCTTTGTCATTCATTACCAGCAGCCCTGTCACTAATTCCTTCTTACCATCATTACTATCTAGTGATGTGATAAAATATCTAATTTTTCCCTGAATAGTTCAAAATAGCCATTACTCAATAACTAATATAACTTATTTTTAATGCATACATTTTTTAATATTTTTTAAAAGATTTTATTTATTTATTTGACAGAGAGAGAGAGAGAACACAAGTAGGGGGAGCAGCAGGCAGAGTGAGAGGGAGAAGCAGGCTTCCTGCTGAGCAAGGAGCCCAATATGAGGCTCGATCCTAGGACCCTGGGATCATGACCTGAACTGAAGGCAGACGTTCAACCGAGCCACCCAGGCACCCATATATTATTTTTTAAAGCTCTATGCCTAATGTGGGGCTTGAACTCACAACCCTGAGATCAAAAGTCACATGCTCCACCAACTGAACGGGCCAGGCGACCCTCTAATATAACTTTCTGGAGTAAATTTTATCCAATTATTGTTTGATTCTTTAATAAATGCCAACTTACATTAAGAAAATTTAGCTGGTCCTGGGGCTCCTAGAGCAAGGCAAGGGGAGCCCAAAACCCAAACCTCGTAGTTGCTTTCTCATTTTATAGTTTGTTTGGTTTGTTTGGGGTGGGAGAAAGGAAGGTTTCAGGGCTACCCATGTAGGACTCACTTGGAAAAGAGCTGGAATGTAGAAGGCTGCCTACCAGTTAACACCAAGGAGTGTGAAAGACTGACCTGTGGTACATTTGGGAGATGGAGTAGATTGGAGACAGAGTACCCAGGTATGCCCTAAAGGATAAGAATGGAGAGGAAAGGGTGAATTCACACTTAACTCACCCTCCTGTGAATGAAGGTATGAAGTGGCATAAGAGCTTAGCTAAGGGTTAAAGGTGTGCCTCAGAGTGTAAGAAAATAGGAACATTTAGGAGAAATCCAACTGTCAAAGCTGGGCTGCCTAACCCTTCAGGTCTAGTATAAACCAGAGAGCACCACCAGTACTTAAACTCCACCTCAGGACCCACTGCTCTGAGCACAAAACCAACAGGTTCATTCCAGAGCCTCCATGGTTAAAAAAAATTCTATGGGCCTCTACTTGGCAATGAGTTACTTTCCATTGCACATTTGAAGTCAGATTTTTTCCCTAATTTGCAGCATTTTTTTTTTAATTTGAAAGGAACTTTAAAAAAAATTGTGGTTAAAACCCATGACATAAAATTTACCATCTTAACTATTTTTAAGTTACAGTTCAGTAGTTGTTGTGCAACCAATTTCCAGAACTCTTCTCATCTAGCAAACCTGAACCTCTATACCCATTAAACATGAAAGGAATTTTTTTTTTTTAAACTTAAGATTTACATACTATCGGTGTGGATTTGAGGCGAATCTTAACATATTTGTTATGCAACCAGGGTGGCCATTTGTGGTTGAGGCTGGGTGATGAGTACTTGGGATCCATAATGGTATGCTATTTTCCGTGTTTTACTGACTTTTGTATAAGTCTAAACACTTTCATAATGCAATCTTTTATTAAAAAATTAATTATGTCTTCGGCTTACCAAAGTAATGCCCAAATCTAAAATACACTTATTAGGCCGTATTACGCTTTATCTCGGTGTGGCCTCCCGTTTTGCCAAGAATCACAAAATCGCTAAACACGCCTTGGATACCGGGGCGGCCCACTGTACCTTCATGGCTGGCTTTGGCTGGCTCCTGCTCTTTCAGCCCATTCCTCGGATGGTCCTGCCGCCAAGGGTTCTGACCTTATCCCGGGTGGTCTCGACCAGACCCACGCGCGTTCCTGCCGCCACTGCCGACTCCTCCTCCCCCTCCCCCGCATCCCTCAGTCAGGGATCAAGGCCTGCTCTGCGGCTTCCACCGGGCTTCAGCCCCGGGGCCTCTACCTGCCCCACTTGGTCGTCCACCCTGCCACAGTCCCGCAGTACCTCTCTCTAGGGAAGAGGTCCCGTAGACCACACATGATTCGCCCCTCCCCCACAAAAACTACCTGAGGAGTCCTGGCCCCACAGCCTGAAACAGAAAAGCAGCAGCGCGCCCGAGGCGAGCCCGGGCCTGGCTCTGCCTCTCCAAGGGACACCACGGGAGGCCAGGAGTGCTAGCCGACTAGAGGGAGTCACAGCCGGGCTCCGAAGAGCGACTCGGGAGCCGGCGGGGCCTAAGCTCGAACCCAGGACTCACCCGCCGGAGATGACAGTTCCAGGAGCCGCGGCCGCCGCTGCCGGGGGTCGACCAATCAGCTGCCCGGGGAGAGCCGGGCCCGCCCCCTGGGCCGCAGCCGCGCCGCCGGGCCCACCCGCCACGCGCCCGGAGTTTCCGGTTCCGCCCACCGTCGTGAATGCCTGTAGTGCTTCGGCCATCCGGTAGCTCGCGGCCGTTATTTCCTCCTTCAATGGCTGGCGTTTTATCGGTCGGCCAGAGCAGGGGTCCTGGCTCTTGTGAGATCCATCCGGGCTTTAGGGGTACACCAGCAGTCCGCTCCCTCTTCTGTGCTTGTGCTTTTTGTACGGACAGTGCCAATTGTCTGAATGATACCCCCCTTTCCGTCGACTCCTCACACCAAGTCTCAATTAGATATTCTCGCCTTATTCGCTCTGACTGCACCGAGCGGTCCCATTGCTCGGTTTGGGAGCCTGTTTATTACTCGGCTGTGGGCTTGGGAATGGCGGGGACCTGGCTTGATTCCTGCTTCGTAGGCAGCGTCCAGCACAAAATATGGCACTCAGTAGATCTTGGTAAAGAAATCATTGAATAAGTGCAAGGGGTGGAGGGGAAGCAGCCGAGATTTAGTTAGGAGAGCTAATCAAAGTAGAGTGCAGCCTCTCCGAGGGAGGGGACTGATGAAACGCAAACTAAAAATACAACAGCCATTTATTGAATGCCAGACACTGCTTCACATGCATTATCTCCTTTAATCTTCAAATAACCCAAGGAAATAGA
>NW_024425230.1:28785974-28873195 GCF_017311325.1 Ursus maritimus | reverse complement strand
TTTTTTTTTTTAAACTTAAGATTTACATACTATCGGTGTGGATTTGAGGCGAATCTTAACATATTTGTTATGCAACCAGGGTGGCCATTTGTGGTTGAGGCTGGGTGATGAGTACTTGGGATCCATAATGGTATGCTATTTTCCGTGTTTTACTGACTTTTGTATAAGTCTAAACACTTTCATAATGCAATCTTTTATTAAAAAATTAATTATGTCTTCGGCTTACCAAAGTAATGCCCAAATCTAAAATACACTTATTAGGCCGTATTACGCTTTATCTCGGTGTGGCCTCCCGTTTTGCCAAGAATCACAAAATCGCTAAACACGCCTTGGATACCGGGGCGGCCCACTGTACCTTCATGGCTGGCTTTGGCTGGCTCCTGCTCTTTCAGCCCATTCCTCGGATGGTCCTGCCGCCAAGGGTTCTGACCTTATCCCGGGTGGTCTCGACCAGACCCACGCGCGTTCCTGCCGCCACTGCCGACTCCTCCTCCCCCTCCCCCGCATCCCTCAGTCAGGGATCAAGGCCTGCTCTGCGGCTTCCACCGGGCTTCAGCCCCGGGGCCTCTACCTGCCCCACTTGGTCGTCCACCCTGCCACAGTCCCGCAGTACCTCTCTCTAGGGAAGAGGTCCCGTAGACCACACATGATTCGCCCCTCCCCCACAAAAACTACCTGAGGAGTCCTGGCCCCACAGCCTGAAACAGAAAAGCAGCAGCGCGCCCGAGGCGAGCCCGGGCCTGGCTCTGCCTCTCCAAGGGACACCACGGGAGGCCAGGAGTGCTAGCCGACTAGAGGGAGTCACAGCCGGGCTCCGAAGAGCGACTCGGGAGCCGGCGGGGCCTAACCGGGCCCGCCCCCTGGGCCGCAGCCGCGCCGCCGGGCCCACCCGCCACGCGCCCGGAGTTTCCGGTTCCGCCCACCGTCGTGAATGCCTGTAGTGCTTCGGCCATCCGGTAGCTCGCGGCCGTTATTTCCTCCTTCAATGGCTGGCGTTTTATCGGTCGGCCAGAGCAGGGGTCCTGGCTCTTGTGAGATCCATCCGGGCTTTAGGGGTACACCAGCAGTCCGCTCCCTCTTCTGTGCTTGTGCTTTTTGTACGGACAGTGCCAATTGTCTGAATGATACCCCCCTTTCCGTCGACTCCTCACACCAAGTCTCAATTAGATATTCTCGCCTTATTCGCTCTGACTGCACCGAGCGGTCCCATTGCTCGGTTTGGGAGCCTGTTTATTACTCGGCTGTGGGCTTGGGAATGGCGGGGACCTGGCTTGATTCCTGCTTCGTAGGCAGCGTCCAGCACAAAATATGGCACTCAGTAGATCTTGGTAAAGAAATCATTGAATAAGTGCAAGGGGTGGAGGGGAAGCAGCCGAGATTTAGTTAGGAGAGCTAATCAAAGTAGAGTGCAGCCTCTCCGAGGGAGGGGACTGATGAAACGCAAACTAAAAATACAACAGCCATTTATTGAATGCCAGACACTGCTTCACATGCATTATCTCCTTTAATCTTCAAATAACCCAAGGAAATAGACTGAAGCTCAGAGAGGTTAAGTACTTGGCCAAAGACACACAGCTTTCAAGCCAACATTTGAATTTGCTGAATGTTTGACTTATGGGGAAGTTGGATATTAGTATACTACAGAAAATACACAAAGCTGGCACATTTTGAGTCCAGGGAATGCCAAGGTGTATGCTTCCTGCATATTTTAAATACCTAACCATCCATCTGGACTGAAAAGAACAGGAGATCCGACTGACACAGAGGGTAAAGGGTATTCGGGCCCTGGAAGACCCAATTTTTTGGACCTCAGAATTTATGTAGCTGAGTTCTATCTTTCAATAGTCGGGCTGAGCAAAGGTGTGCACAAGGTTATTTATTTGGTGCATCCACAAATAATAGCTCGTGTTTGCCTGGTTTATAAGATGGACAAAGAAAAGCCCAGGGCTTGACTTCACTAGGGAACTTTGACATCAGTATATTAAGTATTTTGTGTCCCAGATCCACCATTCTCTACTCATGACCGTGGAGGTCATACCAAGTGGTCAGAACTGCACAGAAAAGAACAGAGGCCCTACACATTATAGCAAAACAGACTGAGATTGACAAAGAGGTCCCCCAAATTCATTCACTGAGGTCTAGGGAAAAGGCTCATTCATACTCAGCTGAATAACTTCTCATATCACTGAACAAACTAAATGGCACTTGGCCCAGGGGCTCATTTGGAGCTAGTCTGTGTTCCAGAAGGGCCTCCTCTGCCTGGAACAGTGAGCAGTTTCCCAACTATCACCAATGGCACCCCACCTTCACAACATTGGCCACAGACATACACACCTGTGTTTAATGTCTTTAAATCAATTTGCTATTTTAAAAAACCTAAGTACAGGGGCGCCTGGGTGGCACAGCGGTTGAGCGTCTGCCTTCAGCTCAGGGCGTGATCCCGGCGTTGTGGGATCGAGCCCCACATCTGGCTCCTCCGCTATGAGCCTGCTTCTTCCTCTCCCACTCCCCCTGCTTGTGTTCCCTCTCTCGCTGGCTGTCTCTATCTCTGTCAAATAAATAAATAAAATCTTTAAAAAAAAAACAAACCTAAGTACATTTATTTAAAAGAGGAAGTAATAGCATTACCTTAAATCACTTCCCACTTTAACAAAGTATCTATAAAATATATACACAGTGAAAATAGTATAACATTATAATCTAGCTAAATGCCAGCATGTGCAGAAAACTGTGAAACTGAGGACTTTGTAAGAATCTGAGATTAGCAAGTGTTGGAGAAGTGATAAGGAGTAACACTAACAGAATTTTTCTCTTGTATGATCAGGAAAATTCAAAGAGAGCAGAAGAGGGAAGTTCCCCTTTCTCCATGATTCAAAGTTATTTAAGGTGGAATCTGTGCACCCCCTAAAATCATCTGGTAAGTGCCCACAGGTGGGAGAATCCCTACCTAAAAAAGAGGACCTCGAGAGCAGGAAGGTGGCCAGCCATTTCCAAAAGAAGAGGTTCTAAGTAGGACCCTGAGTGTCACTCTGTCGGTGGGTAATTAACAGATATGTTTTTAATGTCTACTGTTGGTTAGGTACTGAGCCAAGCATAGGAAATACCAAAATGACCAAGACTGACCCAGTCCCCACACTCCAGGGCCTTACAGCCCATTTGTGTGGTAGAGAAAGCCAAGAGATAGGTGCTATAGGCAGGTGCAGACCAACGTTAAGGTGCTCAGGTAGCTGGGTTGAGGGAGTAGCGTGGGGCTGCAGCCAGTATTCAGGGAACTCCTCTCAGGAGGTGACATTTGAGTCAAGACCTGAATGATGAAAAGGAGCCAGCTGTGAGGACGGGGAGACTGAGTTCATTTCCAGAGAGGCTTTGTGTGAGGGGGTAGACAGTAGGCACGGGAGGAAGGGGAGGCGGTGGGGAGTTGAGGTCATGGAGGCAGGTGGGATGCAGAAGCCTGTAGGCCATAGCCGGGAGTTTGGATTTTACCTGCATTGCAGATGGAGGCTTTTAAAGTTATGAGATAACGAAATTTGAGCTTGAGGGAGCTCACACTGGCTACTCAGTGGAGAACTTAAGTCCCCGTGGTAATCAGGGGGCCAGTGAGCAGGGCTTGCACTAACGTTGTGGCAAGGAAGGACTGCCTTCGGGACATATCCAGAAAAAAAAACCAGGAGGGCTTTACTGTTCTTAAATGGGGGAGGAGGTAGCAAGAATTATACAGTGTTCAAGTCTAGCCCCCTAGCCAAGACCTTCCCCTTGAAGTTACTGGAACTGAAAGAGAATTGAAAAGGGAATAGCTTTCTCCCCATGTAATTTGATATGATTTAAGGCCTAGGCTCTGTACCATCTAAGCCATCTTGAGGAGCGGTGCTTCTCACCGCCCACTTGGAGATCCTGTGAGAGAGGGATTCTTCAGCCAGTTGTGGCAGGAGGGAGAGTCTGACTTGAGAGGGTGGCAAAGTTGTGTTTTAACTGGTGTCCCATGAGCCAGGATACAGACACTGCAGGCACAGGAGACCCTAAAGCTCAGAGGGGCCAAACTTCTTCTCCCCCACTACCACAAGGTCCCTAGGGCCCAGATCTGGGTCAGAGGAAGCATGTCAGAGTGGTTCAGGTCCTGTGTTCTGGAGCTGGATGGCTTGGGTCCAAATCCAGACTCACCTACCAGCTGGCTCTGTGGCCTGTGTGAGTTATTTCACGTACATATGCCTCTGTTCCCCCGCCCCCCCTAAAATGTGGCTAATAAGAGCACCTGCCTCCTGACGTGGTTATAGTTAAGTGACATAATCCACAGAAGGTGATTAGGATGGTACCTGGCACAGACTAAATCCTCAAAAATCTTGTTTTATTAGTACGTAACTTCTTGTTATAAGATAACCTTTCCCTTACTGATTTACTTAATTATATCAACTTCTAGTTAGGTAAGCCCAAGATGCTCTTCCCTGTAGACAAAAGTGCTTGCCCAGGTCACGAACAGTCAGAAGGTGATGGGCCCTGATTTTAATCCAGGCCCTAGTGAGTCCAAAGTTCCTAATCTTTAGCCCATGAGACGTTGCCTGCATATTTTAAAGGGGTCTCGTATTGCTCCTGATTTTCAGCTGGTGAGCTGAATGGGTGAATGGGTGAATTGGTTCATCCCCACATTGCCCTCCCACCCCCCAGGCTGGGAAGAGTCCCAGCCCTGAATGGTGGTGGGGGGAAAGATACCCCTGGAAACTTCCCTGGGGCCAGACAGTGGGGGCCCATTCTCAGATTTGTCCTGAAGCTAGCACAGCTTTCACCTTGAGTCAGGACTGGGGACTACTGGGCCACACAAAGCACCTCTAATTTCTTCTCTGCCTCTTTTTATGTATGTATGTATGTATGTATGTATGTATTTAATTTTTTAAAGATTTTATTTATTTATTTGACAGAGAGTGAGACAGCCAGCGAGAGAGGGAACACAAGCAGGGGGAGTAGGAGAGGAAGAAGCAGGCTCCCAGCGGAGGAGCCCGATGCGGGTTCGATGCGGTTTCAATCCCAGGACTCCGGGATCACACCCTGAGCCGAAAGGCAGACGCTTAACAACTGAGCCACCCAGGTGCCCCTTCTCTGTCTCTTTTTAAATGTTGACTGCACTCTTTCATATCCTTTCCTCCAAATCAAAAACTTTCAGAGCAGAAACTAGGGGCCACCTGGTTCAGCCTCCTCCTATTACAGAGAGGAGAGGGAGTAAGGTCCAGCGAGTCCCCAATATGCCCCAAGTCGCACTGAAGTAATCAGCAGAGCCAGGCCCCTGCTTCTCTTGCTTTCTGCCCATGCTTGCCTGCAGCCAGTCCAGCCTCTGCCCCCCTCAGTTGTTGGGAGATGATCTCATGTTGTCGCAGTACTTGCTTTCTGCCAAGCACTGAACTAGGCACAAGGCTCGTGCTTCTCAAAATGTGACCAGCAGCACACCTCAGGCCCATTCCAGACTTGAGTGAGAAACTTGGAGGGGATGGGCTATCTTGCTATAATAATTTTTATTATCATTATTTTTAAAAAATTTATTTGAGGGACGCCTGGGTAGCGCAGTCATTAAAGCGTCTGCCTTCGGCTCAGGGCGTGATTCCGGCGTACCGGGATCGAGTCCCACATGGGGCTCCTCCGCTATGAGCCTGCTTCTTCCTCTCCCACTCCCCCTGCTTGTGTTCCCTCTCTTGCTGGCTGTCTCTCTGTCACATAAATAAATAAAATCTTTAAAAAAAAATTTATTTGAGAGAGAGAGAGAGAGAGTGTGTGTTTGTGTGTGTGTGTGTGTGTGCACTTGCATGCACGCGCGTGCTTGAGGCGGGGGAGACACAGAAGGGGAGGGGAGAGAATCTCAGACTCTCCACTGAGTGCAGAGCTCCACTTGGGGCTCAATCTCACAACCTCAAGATCATGACCTGAGCCAAAACCAAGAGTGTGACATTTAAACTGACAGTGCCATCCAGGCGCCCCTACAATTTTTAATGGTTGTGTTTCATCATAAGGCTATCCAATAATTTAACCAGTCCACTTGGGACATATTTTCAATTTTTCCCTATTATTCTGTATTAGAAATACTGTGATGAGGATCCCTGCAGTTAATTTTCTGCGAAGACCCACAATTATGCTAAATTCTTGAAAGTGACATTTCTAGGTCAGAGGGTATATAATGTATTTTTTTTTTTAAGATTTTATTTATTTATTTGAGAGAGAGAGAGAGAGCACGAACAGGAGGGGTACAGGGACAAGCAGACTCCCTGCTGAGCAGAGACCCCGATGCAGGGCTCCATCCCAGGATGCTGGGATCATGACCTGAGCCAAAGGCAGACACCCAACTGACTGAGTCACCCAGGTGCCCCATATATAATGTATGTTTTTAAGGTTCTTGTTATACATTGTAAAATTGCCCTGAGAGGTCTACCAATTTTCCCTCCTGCCATTGTGTATATACATTTTTTCATCCATTAGGCTTTTTTGTTGTGACATGTCTAGCTCCCTGACTTTCTTTTGTGGCCTGGGGAGGGAGGGAAAAGAGGAGCAAAGCTTTAAGGTTTTAACACATGCCAGGAGCTCCTCTAAGCATTTTGTAGGAATTAAACCATTTAATCCTCTCCATAATTTTTAAGGTCAGTACTATTACTACCCACCCCCATTTTTTTCACTTTTTAAAAATTGTGGGGGCACCTGGCCAGCTCAGTAAGTAGAGCATGCGACTCTTGATCTCAGGGTTGTGAGTCTAAGCCCCAGGCTGGGTGTAGAGATTACTTAAATCACTAAATAAAACTTAAAAAAAAAATTGTGTTAAAATATGTGTAACATAAAATTTGCTTTTTTTTTTTCTTTAAAGATTTTATTTATTTATTTGACAGAGAGACAGCCAGTGAGAGAGGGAACACAAGCAGGGGGAGTGGGAGAGAAAGATGCAGGCTGCCAGCAGAGGAGCCTGATGTGGGGCTTGATCCCAGAACGACGGGATCACGCCCTGAGCTGAAGGCAGACACCCAACGACTGTGCCACCCAGGTGCCCCCATAAAATTTGCCATTTTTAAGTACACAACTCAGTGTGTTAATTACATTCAGAATGTTGTACAACCATCACCACAATCTATTTCCAAAATTTTTTCATCATCCCAAATGGAAATTCTGTACCTGTTGAGCAGTAGTTCCCCGTTCTTTTCCCTTACCCCATATTACCACATATTTGTAATATAGTAAATGGAGGCACAGAGGAGGCTAAGAAAAATAGTCAATGTCACATAGCTAGTTAAGCCTAGAAGCCCCAAATCAGACCAGGTAGTCTGGTTCTTAGAACTTGCCTTCTGAATCTTGCATAGGTTTTGTTTTTGTTTTTTAAGTTTTTAAGGTTTTTTTTGAAGATTTTTCTTTCTTTCTTTCTTTCTTTTTTTATTGAGAGAGAGAGCGAGGGCATGTGAGTTGGGGGGAGAGGCAGAGGGAGAAAGAGAAGCAGACTCTCGATGAGTAGGGAGCCTGACAAGGGGCTCGATCCCAGGACCCTGCCAGTGGCAGACACTTAACCGAGTGAGCCCCCCAGTTGCCCAGTTTTTTAAGTTTTTAAGTAACTTTTGGTAAGTTACTTCTTTCATATCTTCCTCCCAAAGAAAGAAGGGCTTTTCTAAAGAATCTTGTATTTTACTTCCAAGTTCCTAAAACCAGTTTCCTTAAAAAGAACTTTTAAGTTTTATCTGTTTGGGCTATAGATGCAGGCTCCAACTATTCCAAAGGGCCAATCTACCTGCCTTGCCCTGTGGGATCTGGGTAGGAGCCAGAGGTGGCTTTTAGAGCACCAACTTCTCCATGAGATCCCCAGTCCTGGGAGCCCTGAGCACATTCCTCAAATGGGCACAGACTGTGCCCAGCCACTAGAGCTGAGGAGTAGGATTCTTTCTCCTTCTACTTCTAAAGGAATGGCACTGAGAAGAACATGGCCTGTAGAGTCACATAAGCCTGGACTTGAACCTCAGACAGAGTTCTTGTTTCAATTATTTCCTAAACTGAAAAGACGGGGATAACACCACCTACCTTGCAGGGTTGTTGGGAAGAGCAAATGGCAACCTAACACAGGTAGGGTCTCAGTGAGTGTTAAGCCTTGGAAGCTCAAAGCCTTCTTGTTCAAACCATTATATGGCATCTTTTTGGAGACCACATTGCTTGGTGCTGCTTCTCTGCTGGCTTGGAAACTCAAATTCAGGGATTCTCTCTAAACCCCTACATATTACAAGGCCTGGCTCTGACTATGTTGACAGTCTCTTAAAGGGAGCACAATGCCAGCTCCGCCACTTATTGGCGATGCCATCTTGGGCAATTTGACCCATCTCTGCCTCAGTTCCCTCATCTGAAAAGCAGAGGATAATTGGATTCCCCACTCCTTAGCATTTTTGGGAGGATTAAACAGATTAATTCATGTAATACACTTACAGATGTGCCTGACGCATATATAGTAGAGGCATTTGCTTTTTTTTTTTTTTTAAAGATTTTATTTATTTATTCGACAGAGATAGAGACAGCCAGCGAGAGAGGGAACACAAGCAGGGGGAGTGGGCAGGGGGAGTGGGAGAGGAAGAAGCAGGCTCACAGCGGAAGAGCCTGATGTGGGGCTCGATCCCACAACGCCGGGATCACGACCTGAGCCGCAGACAGACGCTTAACCACTGTGCCACCCAGGCGCCCCGAGGCATTTGCTTTTATCATCCAGTGTCCCCTTCCCTTGCTTCTCTACCAAACGCTCACTTTCACCTGGGGAAATGGAGAAGACACACAATCTATTGGTCTTGGCATCCTACTTTTTCTCCTTGTGTAAGTCTTGGGTAAAAAGAGGTAGTCTCCCTATTCTCCAATTCCTTACCACGAAGAACATGTTTCCAGGAACCTCCTGGGCCACTTCTAACCACTAGATGGCCAAGCTACAGGGTGATTATTTCCTTAGGCAAGCAAACAGCAAACATTTCAGCCCTCTAGTATGGTATTTCCTGGGGCTGGAATATCAACAGGAAGTCCTGTGGGGAAGATCTCTGCCAAAACACTCATTCCGAGGAAGGGATTGGTAAACTGACAAATTTGTCCAGCCCTGTACAACATCCTGCAACCTCCACATGCCCCCCTGTGGCAGGCCTCACCCACACGCGGTCGCTGCTGACCCTCTTCTTTCCTACTGGGTTCTTGAGCCAAGCCCAGATGTGAACCTAGATGAGAAAACCAGACAGACAAAAATTTGCAAATATAAAGCACATACGATTTATTATGGCATGAGGAAGTCTTCCTTTAGGCAAGGGAGGACACCCACAACACTACAGTCTCACCCATTTTATGAAAACTTGAGACCAAATTCTCCATCGTCTGTACATAATCACAAAACCAGAATAAGTATTCGAATTAAATAGACCCAACCAAATTGTCCCGCTATAAGATAATAAAGAGAAAACTAAGTGAAAGGGGTGGGGAGCAAAGTTCCTTCAAACTACAATGTTTCAGGCACATAATCTAACAATTCCGTACTGCTGCACAAAACTGCTTCCCAGTGTCTCTTAGATCAGTCATTTAGTTATCAATATTCAAGGACTAACACAAATTCATGGAAAACAGCCGTACCCTTTGTCTCTGTGCGTGGCCTGCTGCCGAGGGGCCAAGTTCGTAAGAACCAAGGCCTGGCTGACACACTCGCGGGGAGAGCGCCCTCACAGAATCTCAAACATCAGGTCTCAGCCTTCCCATCTATGAAATCCAGCCGTGGGTGGGACGGCCCGCTAGGCCTCCAGATCGAAGTCATCGCGCTCCTCATTGTACTCCAGCACATGCCGCTTGATCTTGGACGAGTCAACCCAGGTGACAAAGTCCTCCATGCTGCGCGTGACCAGGAAGGCGGGGTCGGTGACCACGTCGGGGCCCACGCGCACGTGGCCCTGCTCCACGAAGGCCACGGCGGCCTGGAGGTGCTGCGCCATACGCAGCTTCAGGAGCACTGTGGGCAGGCGGCGGCGGCAGAAAGACGAGGCCGTGACGAAGTCGCAGAGCTCAAGCGAGCCACGCGTGGGAATCAGGCCGAGAGCATACAACTTGTCCAGCAGTGCGGCCGAGGCGCGCACGCGAAACGGGTCGCGCTCGGGTAAGTCGCGCAGGCGCCGCGCCAGCTCGCGCACAGCCCGGCTCAGCTGGTTGTAGCGCGTGTAGTCCTCCCGCCGCTGCAGCCGATAACGCCGCAACACGCGCAGCTCGTGCAGGTTGTGGTCAGTGACCTCCCAGTTCAGGAAGTCTACCTGCTTCAGCAGCTTCTGCTCGTGAAACTTAAGCTTCCGCACCATGATGGCGGCTCCGTGTGCCGCAAAACCCCAGGATAAGAGCGCGTACTATCAGCCGGGCGACTTCCGCCTCGGGGACCCTGGGCCAAAGGGAGAAAGGCTCAAGGCCACGCCCTCTATTTCCATTGGTCAGAGAGGAGCCACGCCCCACATCTCTGTCTCGCGTTTCTTTTCGCGTTGGCTGAAGAAACCGGGAAGAAGTAGCGAAGAAAGGCCGGTGGTGTGGCGGCGGGCGGGGAGGGGGACACGGGTTTGTTTTCGTTTTAAACTTTCGCGAGGTCTTAAGTTACCAAAAGTATATCCCCTAGTGCGGTAATCGTTTCCTCTCATTCAGACTTACGCCTTTTAGGGACTTTCAGGTGAGTCTCCTCAGAGAAGCTGAGGACAGTCCTGGGGAAGATGGGTGACCGCATGTTGGATGGGGTTACCATGCTAACTCTCGTCGGGTGCCTACCACCTGGTGGGGAGCTTTCCGGAGCCGGCCAGCCGGGGGCTGACCGGGTAGTCCCGGTCGCTCGCTACCTCCAGGCCCTTCACCGGGCGCGCGATTTCTGTCTAGTGGGGCTGGACGCCGGTGAACCTATAAAATACTGATTCCCCGGCTGCTTCCTTACACGCAGGGGATCGAGATCTACACGGGAGCCTCCTGGATATCTGTATTGTTAGCAGGTGGTTCATAAATCCCAGCAAGTCTGAGAAATTTGTATATTAAGTACGAAACCTAACTACTTAGTTGAGCTCATACAACTTAGCCCGACTGAGTGGACTTCTGGTCACCCAGTACTGAGTTTAATAAATTTAACGCTGTTATGGCTAGTTGTATCTGTAAGTTATATAGACTAACCACTTTATTTGCCCAGGCCTTTGACGCCACCTAGCTTCTTCGCTGATCATTTTGTCTTGGTTTTGTATGGTTTTCATTGTCCTTTTAGGTATAATACTTGACATGTGGAAAATAATATATGTAAGTTAAAACGCATAATGAATACTTAACGAACCGGACAGCCAGTTTTCCAGCCACTCCTCTAGCCAGGGGTAATGGTATCTATTCTCCCGAGTTCTGTGTTTATTTTTCCCTTTTGTTTAAAAAGAAAAAAAAATGGTTTTATCATTCTACATGCATCTTTAAATACGTTGAGAACCTTCTTATTCAAAGTGGAGCCAGTGGACCAGCAAAGAGCTTTTGGAAATGCAGTATTTTAGGCCCATTCCTGACCTTCAGAATCAGAATCTGCATTTAACAAGATCCCCAGGTAATTTGTATACACACTGATTTTGCAAATGTGGTTAAATTAAAGATTTTGAGATGCTGAGAGTATTCTCAATTATCTGGGTGGGTCCCATGTTATCATAAGAGTCCTCAGGAGATGGATGATGAAAGCAGAAGTCTGAGTGATGTGTTAGGGGTCTTTGAAGATGAAAGGGATCCAAGAGCAGGGGACTGTGGGCAGCCTCTAGAAGCTGGAAAGGCAAGGAAACAAATTTTTCCTTAGAGCCTCCAGAAGGAACACAGGCCTGCTGACACTTTTAATTTTAGCCCAGTGAGATCCAGTTTGGATTTCTGTAAAAGAATAAAACTGGGTTGCTTTAAGCCACCAAGTTTGTGGTAATTTGTAGTAGCTGCAATAGAAAACTATAATACAGTTTGCTTTTTTTTTCTAATTGATTTGAAGATGTTCTTTATGTATTTTGGATATTAAGCCTTAACCAGTTATATATAGAACAAATATCTTCTCCCAGTTTGTACTGCATCTCCACCCTTCATATTCCCCCAACCTCACTCCCATCCTCAGTCCTTGCTTAGCATGTCTGCAGTAGGACTTTTGGTTAACTTCCTTCTCCCCGGAAAATTAACACAGTAAAAACTACACTATATGTGTTAGCAAGGAATAAGCATTATGAAAAAAACAGCAGGATATAGGACAACTTGGGGTGAGGAAGGGCTGAATTTTAAATAGGGCATGTCAGGGTAGGTCTTATTGAGAAGGTGATATTTTATAGGGATTTAGCCATGTGGATATCTAGGGGAAGAGTATTTCAGAAAGAGGACACAGTCTGCAATACCTTAAGACAGGAATGTGCCTGGCATGTCAGAAGAGGAGTAACAGCCGTTCTTGTTGGAGCAGTGGGCTAGGAGGGGAGAAAAGAGGGTTCAGATGACAGAGGCTCATAGGCCTTTGAGTAAGTAATAAGTAAGGACTTTGGTTTTTATGTTTGTGAGACGAGGACACTGAATGGTTTTGAGCAGGGGATTGACATCTAACTTATGTTTTAAATGGATCAGTCTGACTGCCATGTTGAGACTAGACAGTCAGAAGGCAAGGATGGAAACAGATCATTAGGAAGCTGTTGCAGTGATCTGGGTGAGAAGGACTGTGACTGGGACCAGGAGAGCAGTAGTGAGAATCTGATGTGAGAGGAGTCCCAGGATGATGAAGAGAGTCAAGGATGGCTCCAGTTTTTGGCCTGAGCAAGTGGAAGAAACTACTTGTCACTTGAGCTGGGAAAGGCTGCCAAATAGAACAGGTTTGGGGTGCAATACCTGATATCGTTTGGGACATGTTGGGTTGGAGGTGTCTATTAGACATCCCAGGGGAGATGTCAAGGAGAAAGACATTTGAGTCTGGAATTCTAGAGAAAGGCCTAGGCCGGAGATTAAAAAATTGAGGTGTTATTGGCTGATAGATGATGTATCAAGCCATGAGCCTGAGCGAGGTCATCAAAGGAGTGAATATGATAGAAAAGACAAGAGGACCACTTTCTGTAGTCACTCTGGTATTAAGAATTATTGGAGAGAGGAGGATGAACCAGTGAGGTAGAAGGGAAACCAGCGGAGCATGATCTCCCTGATGCAAGTGAAGAAACTGTGTCCAGGGGAAGGCGTGATCAACCTGGTCAAATGGTATGGAGACGTTGAATAAGAGGGGAACTGAGAATAACCATTAGGTCATTGATGACTTCGACCTTGACAAGAATAGTTTTGGTGGAGTGTGATGGTGACAGACTGGCTAGAGGGCTTTAAGAAGAGAAAGGGAGGAAAGAAATTTCAGGCAGCTAGTATAGATGGCTATTTTGAGGAATTTTGCTCATGTGTGCAGAGAAATGGGGCAGTAGCTGGTGGGGGTAGAGTGGAGAATCTATTTTTTAAAGATGTGGGTTGACTCTTTCCTCAATACCCACAGCTTGTTGGATGCCATTCTAGTCTATTCTTGCATAAACTCCCAGATTTACTTCTCCCTAGCCTGGTACCCTTGCACTATCTCAGGCTCTCATCTTCTCGAGTGCATTGTTACAGTGTAATCCAGTGTACCCATGCTGCCACCAGTGGGGTCAGCCTGGAAACCACTGACTATGGTTGTCCCTTGCTGACTCCTTACCTAAAGAAGGAAGGTTGGATGCTTGGATGGGGAATGAGTGCTGTTTGCCTAGCATGAGTCAGGGCCCCAGCAGGAAAGAGAGAGCACACTCCAATTAGAATAATGTGAAGAGAATTGAATAAAGGAACTTTGTCCCAAGGGAATGGGCAGGGTGTAGGGAAACCACAAAGGTTAGTGCAGTTTTTTGAGACTAGCACCTGCAGAGATGGGGGGACTGTGTCATCCCTAGGTTTGAAAAGGGTCACTGAAAGGGGAGGGAATGGAAGATAGCAGTACTGGATGGAAATCTCTATGAGGCTCAAGAGAATTTTCTCCAAGAACCTGGAAATAAGGGTGGCCTCTGAGAGAAAAACCCACTCAGAACAGGTGTGGGAGTAAGTCTAAGGTGCTTGGTCTGTAAATGTGTGACTGAGGTGTTTGGGAACCAACCAAAGGCCTTCAGGGTGGTGGCTGGACTAGGATTCTGGTTGGGTGAGCAGAAATCCCATCAATTATATTAAGGGAGCTAATAAAGGTAAAATGTTTACAGCAGCGTGTGGCACTGATGAAGTAGTTGCTGTTGTTAGACTCAGCTTGGAGAGAGGCTATGTGAACTGAAAAGAGAGCACAGAGAAGGGGTGTCCCAAAAGTAGCTGGGGGAAACATACTCCCGATCTGGTTGTAGCAAGAGTAGGATGACACGAATCCTTAGAATCAAGGCTGCCCCTATTGTGGGGGACAATATCTTATGGTTTCTTGGCTGAAAGACTTGTGACACCATCTCCTCTTCCTATCATGGGGTTTCCAGGTTCTGAGCTAACCTTTTGGTAACTGTGCTTCCTAAGGAGCAGCTCAGACTACCTTGAGCTGTTGATGCAAATATTCAGGTCCGCCTGACCAGTTGTATTTCTCTGTGCAATTTAATATCTGAGCTGGTAATTACACTTACCACTGTGAGCATTTGGTAATGTATGTAATTGTCGAATCACTATGTTGTATACCTAAAACTAATGTAATATTTTATGTCAACTATAGTGACAAATAAAAATTTAAAAAAATAATAGCTGGCCTTCTGGGGTTTGTACATAAGCTTTTATTCAGGTCATATGCCAGCCCTGCATAGGGAATTGGATCTACTCACTGCACCAATGAAATTGGGTTTTGAAGCCAGAGGCCTGCAGCCTACATCCCTTTAAACAGCCAAACGTGTTCACCTTTAGCAGCTTTACCTTGTGCCAATTAATCTACAAGTAGGAAGAGTCAGAATGAGGAGGAAGGAAGTTCTAGCTAGAAGGGGTAGGTAAGGCTCCAGGGCATAGCCAGGAAGAGGAGTAGGAGCTAAAGCCTTGGTCTCACCTTAGGCACCTCCTCCTCCAGGAAGCCTTCTTTGACCCTTGCTCCACCCATGGGATAGGTGCCCTCCCATGCACATTTCTTGGCCCTGGTGACACTAGGTGGGGAGTTACCGGTCTACTTCTCCTGACATATCTGAGCTTCTGGAAGGTAAGGACAATGTCTTATTTATCTTTGTAGCGCAGGGGGCCTGATACAGAATGATTACTCAGTTTAATGTTTCCTTGATTGCATGACTGAATGAGTGAGACAGACACAGGATAGATGAATTAAGGACAAGACGGTGGACTGTAAACCCAAGAGGGCACAACACCTACTGCCTGTTGTGATGTAATCCCCAGTGCCCAGCACAGTGCCTGGCAGTCAGTGGCCAAAGTGTCCCGGATGGGCTGACCAAGGGTCAGATCCCCCTTGCCTCTTCTGCAAGCCTACCCAGACCTCCCCTCTCTCCTTGCTGCTGAGGCAGAGGAAGATCTCGTCCCCGCGGCCGCACAAAGCATCACAGAACCGGGTCGTGCCTAAGCTTGTTCCTTGTTGCTACATTGTAGTGTCTTGTCTTTCCCTCTGAAGGAAGTCTCCCAGGGCAGGGGTGCTTCTGGCCCTGTCTGGCTAAGGTACCAGGACCTGCCGCGGCCAGTATCCCAGACCTCTCAGGCTTCTTCCCAGAGGGCGCTGCTGGCACTGAGGCCCGCCCTGGGTCCCTCCGGAGAACAATCCCCAGGCTGCGCCACAGCCCGGTTTCATCCAGTCTCGCCAGAGTGGGGGTGGAGGGGCAGGGGAATGGGAGGGGGGTGTCGGTGGCTCTCTCTGCACCCTTCTTCAACCCCCTCTCCGGTGTCTCGGCTCTGGCCCCCTCCTCGCAAGCCCTCACTTTGCAAACTTTTGGAGTTTGCCTCCACTTGCGTCATGGGAAAGGCAGGAGGGTGACAGAACCCAGGAGGCGGTGGCGGCGGCGCTCAAGCCCCACGGGGGAGAGGTGTCTCCCGGCGAGGGAGGACGGGCGGGGGGGTCCTGGAGAGTCCAGGCCCCCTCCCTCAGCCCCATCCCGGAACCAGCGAGGGAGGGCGAGCGCCAGAACGAAGGCAGCGAGGAGCAGGGGCGGGTGGCCCCCGGCTGCAGCGCCCCAGGCCGCGGGAGGGCGGAGCCGGCCGTCCCTGCCCAGCCAGGACGCACGGAAGTGCTGCGGAGTCTGCCCAATTCCCCAGCCTGCTTTTCCTCCCTCCCTCCCTCTCCCCACCCCTCACCTCCCCCTCGTCTATTCCCTCCTTTCTCCGGACGCCACCTCCCGGAATCCCTTTTTTCTGTTGTTTTGGAGCTAGCTTCTGGCTGGCGGCGCAGAGGGGCTGCGAGCGCAGGACGAGGAGGCGGGTTGGGGCCACAGCCTGCCGCCCACCGGCCGGACACCGCGGGGCCGAGCGGAGGACGGACCGCAAGCCGGCCGGGCGCGCCATCTGCTCACCGGAGCGCACTCTCCAAACTTCTGTTGAGTGTGTGTGCACGCCAGGGGTGGGGGTCTGTACGACCTGCGCGCCGGGCTGGGAACCGCAGGGGTTACCTTTGGACGGGCTCCTTGGACTCAGATCAGGGTCAGCTTCAGGCTCAGAAACTGCTGAGCAGCTAGGCAAACAAAAGAGGCCACTCAGCTAGCTAGTGGCCAGAAGTCGCCAGAGCGCCTCGTCGCGCCCCCTCCTTCCCTAGGGTGGGGGCTGGCCACTCGGGAGGCGGGGAGAAGGCTCCTGAGCCTGCTGAGGGCTGGGGGTGGGGGCCGGGGGGCTGGGGGCCGGGCTAGACCGGGCTGGGCCGCCGGGGTCGACGGAATTGGCGGCCTGTTGTGTAAGCCTCAGTCCTTGTTTTCCCCGGCCTGGCTCGTTGTGAAGCCGGACACATCCACCCTTGGACTGGATTCAAGAGGCTGCTGCTTTTCTCCATGCCCCTCTTGGATTTTCTGGATTTTTGAAAACCCAGTGGCCCAGGAGGAGGAGGAGGAAGGAGGAAGGAACAGATCTGCAGAGGAATGTGAGAGAAGCCAGAAGGAGCTGGGAGCTAGAGCTGCCTGGGTTTCTGGAACAGTGGTTTCTGAGTGAGTCTCTTCTATTTCAGAACATTGTTCCAGTGGAAAGTGTCAGACAAATTCTTGCCCTCTCAGAGCTGATTTCTCCAAGTCACTTGACTTTTCTTCTGGGAGTGGAAGGAAGGAGAGACTACCTGCTCTGGGACTGTCAGGGGAAGGGAGGAAGATTATGGACATGGTCCCTCCCTGCTCACAGGAGTGTGTCGGAGACCTAGTAATAACAGGGCAGTTAATGGGCCGTGGACATTGCTTTGAGTAGTGGGAGGCTGGACAGCATCTGTGGGTGCTGAGGCCGCAGTTTAGGGGCTGAGAGACTGAGTCGCTGTGACAGGCCCTGAGCTGCTAGTGCATTCTCAGTTCTGGGCAGGACCCTGTCCTCATCTCTCTCTGCCACTGGCCCAGCCATGGCCCTGAAAGGCCGAGCCCTCTATGACTTCCGCAGCGAGAACAAGGAGGAGATCAGCATCCATCAGGATGAGGACCTGGTCATCTTCAGTGAGACCTCGCTGGATGGCTGGCTGCAGGGCCAGAACAGCCGCGGGGAGACAGGGCTCTTCCCTGCCTCTTACGTGGAGATCGTCCGTTCTGGTACCAGCTCCAACCATGCCGACTGCTCCAGCAGCCCAGGCTCTCTGAGCACCCAGGTGAGCTTGTATGACAGCTCCAGTGGGGCCAGCCCTTCCAGGAGTGGTGGGGGCAGTGGCTTCCTCTCACACCCGGGCAGCTTCGAGGAGGACGATGACGATGACTGGGATGACTGGGACGATGGGTGCACAGTGGTGGAGGAGCCTCGGGCTGGTGGGCTGGGCACCAACGGGCACCCCCCTCTCAACCTCTCCTACCCTGGTGCCTACCCCAGCCAGCACATGGCCTTTCGGCCCAAGCCAGCCCTGGAGCGGCAGGACAGCCTGGCATCTGCCAAGCGGGGCAGCGTGGTGGGGCGCAACCTCAACCGTTTCTCGTGCTTCGTGCGCTCTGGAGTGGAGGCCTTTATCCTGGGTGATGTGCCCATGATGGCCAAGATCGCTGAGACGTATTCCATTGAAATGGGCCCTCGGGGCCCCCAGTGGAAGGCCAACCCCCACCCATTTGCTTGTTCAGTGGAGGACCCCACCAAACAGACCAAATTCAAGGGCATCAAAAGCTACATCTCCTACAAGCTCACACCCACCCACGCTGGCTCGCCAGTCTACCGGCGCTACAAACACTTTGACTGGCTCTATAACCGCCTGCTGCACAAGTTCACTGTCATCTCGGTGCCCCACCTGCCAGAGAAGCAGGCCACAGGTCGCTTCGAGGAAGACTTTATTGAGAAGCGGAAGCGTCGGCTCATCCTCTGGATGGACCACATGACCAGCCACCCGGTGCTGTCCCAGTATGAGGGCTTCCAGCATTTCCTCAGCTGCCTGGATGACAAGCAGTGGAAGATGGGCAAACGCAGGGCAGAGAAGGATGAGATGGTGGGTGCCAGCTTCCTGCTCACCTTCCAGATCCCCACAGAACACCAGGACCTGCAGGATGTGGAGGACCGTGTGGACACCTTCAAGGCCTTCAGCAAGAAGATGGACGACAGCGTCCTGCAGCTCAGCACCATAGCATCAGAGCTGGTGCGCAAGCACGTGGGGGGCTTCCGCAAGGAGTTCCAGAAGCTGGGCAATGCCTTCCAGGCCATCAGTCATGCCTTCCAGATGGACCCCCCCTTTAGCTCTGAGGCCCTCAACAGCGCCATTTCTCACACGGGTCGTACCTATGAAGCTGTTGGCGAGATGTTCGCTGAGCAGCCCAAGAACGACCTCTTCCAGATGCTCGACACACTGTCTCTCTACCAGGGGCTGCTCTCAAACTTCCCCGACATCATCCACCTGCAGAAAGGTAAGAGCCAGAGTGGGCAGGAGACCCCTGCTGAGTCTGCGCTCTGCTGGGCCCTGGGGATCTGAGGATGGCCTAGGGGAGTGGAGCAGCCCGTCTAGTCTTTCTGTCTCATTCATTCATCCCACCGTGTGTCGAGCACCTGCTATAGGGCAGGTGCTAGTCGAGGTGCAGGGATATTATTGTAGACCGCTCTGGTCCCTGACCTCATGGAGCTCGCTGGTTACCTTTTGTTGTCCCTGTGTTTGCTCGTGCATTCCATTTTTTCTGTTTCTGTCTCATTTGCTCATCTGTCCATGATGTGCTGAGCTTGTCAAGGTATCAGGCTGAGTCTGGGAACACGGAGATGACCTTGCCCTTGAGGAGCCCACAGGCTCATGGGGGACAGGGACACGGATAACAAGAGCACAGAGTGTGGCCTGTCTTCCCACTCATCTCAAGCTCCACTCCCTGCCCTTGCGGCTTCAGAGTCTGTTCTTCCCACCGCATACCCTATCTGTGAGCTCCCTGTCTGTGTGCGGGAGGCTCGCCGTCCCCATTTTGCAGATGAAGAAGCTGGTGTCCACAGAAGGGTGGTTGCACAGGGAGTCCGTGGTCCAGCTGAGACTGTCCTTTCCTCCTGTGCCTCCCCAAGGATACGTCCATGTTGGCCAGTTCCCAAGCCCAGCTGTGTTTTCAGTTCTCATGGCCCCCCTCCGTGGGGGAGGGACAGGATGGGCCCCTGTCTGTTACTGTTGGGCCGTCAAGGAACTGCCAGGGAAGTGACTCATCCCGGGTCACCTAGGGGCACCCGGGCTGGTCCAGGGGAGGCACAGGGGTTCAGGCATTACCCACATGGCCCATCCAACTCCCCCTTCCTGAACCTGGCTTCTCTTGCCTGAACAGTGAGTCAGGGGCTAACCTGGCAGGTGGCTGAGTCCTGGGACAAGAGGTGGGGCAGATGTCAGGAGAGAGGTGTGGTCCTCCCTGGGGCTGCTTGGTAACTCAGGAAGAACGTCTGCAGGGCGTGGGGCTGGCTCCCTGGCCCCTAGGCCCTGAGGTCAGGCCTGGCTTGGTGCAGAGTTTTCCTCTGGGTGGGGCCCGGAGGCAGACCTCTGGACTGAGCCTGGGGGACAGCAAACACCACCCTCTGCCTCAGTATCCAGGAGAGTCAGGAGTAGAGCCCTGCTCTACTTTACCACGAGACTGACTTCTAGAACTTCTCCATCTCCCAGGCTCCTTTCTCCCCTCACTTTCTCATCCTCCTTCCTTTCCCTGCCCTTTTTTCTCACCTTCATGTTCCTGTCCTCCTCCGTCCCTCTTCTTTCAGCTTCAGGAGACACGAGCCCTGAGTTCTAGTTTTGGCTGTGTTCCTGCTTTGCTGGGTATTTCTGGGAAGTGCCTTCCCCTCTCCGGGCCTTAGTTTCCTGATCTAGAGAGCAAAGAGAGGGTAGACCCAGTGAGCTCTCAGGAGGGGAGACTCCTGGGGAGGATCTGGTCGAGAACAGAGTGATGCCTTAAAGCTGGCTCTGAGCTCTGGGGCAGGGATATGGCGGAGGTGGCCGGCCGGCCGGGGCCCAGTGGGGCAGGTGTCTCCCTGGGCGGAAGTGGAGCCATGTTCACTGCTGCGCCCGGGCCTGGGAAAGCTGGTTCAACCAGCTCCTTGGATAGCGTGTTTCTGTGTGGGCAGCGGCGGGGAAAGCAGGGGCACAGTGAGTAAACAGCTGCCCCTGTCTAGTTTCTGAGGACACCCACCCAGGGCAGAGTTGGGCGCAGGAAGGCAGCCCCTTACCCAGCCAGGGCTCCCAGGTTGCACTGAAGCAGGAGGAAGTGGAGCCAGACTGGCCTTTCTGACTCCGCGGCAGGGACACAGAGCTGAGACGGGCCATTTCTGAGTTTCTACTTGAGGTCTCTCTGAGAGTGAGGGCCCAACAGTCCTCTGGGCTGGTGCTTTCAACCTCAGGCAGAGGCTAACCCACCTTCCCTCCCCCTGAGGACCCCTCCCCGGTGGACCAACCCATTTGGGCTTACTGTTCCTCCTTCTGGGCTGTGGTTGGGCAAGTTAGGGAGGGGGGCTTGGGATCTAGCTGAGACAGAATTGGGCAGGTTTGGGGGACCATGGGCTGATGGGGGAAGGAGGAGTTCCATGCTGGCCATGTGGGTGGGATCCTTTCTCAGAGAAAGAAACAGGAAGGTTGGGCCTCAGGTCTCCAGAGTTTGTCTAGTCCATCCAGACACCTGAAAGAGGGCAAGCGTGTGGCAGAGGCCATGGAAGGAAGGAGATGGGAGGCTTAGGTGGGGTCAGGAGGCCAGGATCTGGACAAATATTGCCTCTGAGATGACTGAGGGTGTTTTTCTCCCCTCAGTTTCCCCCTTAGTAAAATGGATCGTGACGTCTGCTTGGCACTGAGATGAAGCCCCCAGTCTGTGCACTGGCCCAGCCCCTCAGTCCAGGGGTCTCCTAAAAGAAGGGGATCCATATAATTAACCATCTAAACCTGGACGGTCTTGGGGGTGAAGGGGGCCCCGGTTGTAGTTACGCTGGGACAAGGGGAAATAGTGCCCGTCCAGGGACGCACCCTGTAAGCCAGCCAGGGCAGGGAAGTTACTGTGGTCCCCGCGCGTGTTACAGACGAGGCACAGTGAGGTGGGGCAGAGCAGGAATTGGGGCCCAGGGGTGTCTGACTGCACAGCCCAGGCTGTTTCCCCTGTGTCAGACAGATGGGGTGAAGGAGCTCCCCGAGGGATGCGTGGTTGTGTAGATGAGCCAGAGGGGAAGGCCGAGGGAGGCTGGGTGCTCTAGCACCACTAACACAATTGGCGTGCCTGGTGGGCCGGAAGCAGGCCCAGGACGCAGAGCGCATGCGGAGCGGCCATGGGACTCCCAGGTTGGCCAAGGCTGCATGTCCCCCGCAGAACCAAGTGCTTGTCTGGCAACATGGGTGGGTCCAGCCTGTGTTCTAGGCCATCATCTCATCCTCCCTCTCCCTCCCCTCCTAGGCTTCCATAAACAAAGGGAAGCCTCTTGCTACCAGCCACCACCAGCTGATTCTTGCTGTGACTGAAAAGCAGTCTGCACATGGTCACACGCGGCATCTTGAGCTCTTACTCCATCGGGTGCTGGCCTGAGTACTTCATACAGAGGAGTTCAGTTAAGCCTTAACTGCACGATAGGGCGGGCACTGTTATTATCCCATTTCTCAGATCTGGAAACTCAAAATCACTGTGCCTCCAAGAGCAGTTGTCGGCAGCATCAACCTGGTCCAGCCTGTCCCATTTGACAGTGGGCAGAGCTCCAGCCCAGGCAAGCAGTGGCTTGCTGGAGGTGACACAGCTGGGACTAGGACTCAGACCTCCTGTCCCTGGCCTGGGTGGGGGGTAATTATCTCGGAGAGGTGGGGACAAGATGGGTTAAGGTGGGAGCTTAGGGCGTATGGCTGGGACACTGGGGCTCTGAAGCTTCTATCTCCTTTCCTGGTTCCTGGGATCCAGCCTACAGGACACCTGCCAGGGCAGGAGGCCCCCCCGGGTCCTGAGCTCTCAGGTTGAGTCCTACGTGGAATGTAGCAGGGCTGCTGGACAGGCCTGAGCCCCAACTCCCAGCCCGTCTCTGGGGTACGTTAGTGTTAGCTGGTCCCAGCCCCAGATCTGAGTCACAGGGTGGAGAGGTGACAGAGAGCAGGGTGGGACCTCCGCTTGCCCTCCTCCCCCCCACAGCTTTTGTCCCCCATGCCTGGCCCCCTGCCTGTCTGTGTATACCTAGCAACTGCAATAGACTCGTTTCTATTACTTGGGCCTCTGTCTCCTCATCAACACAAGGAGCCTTTCATTTCTTCAAGGCCAGAAAAGCCCTCTGAAATACGGGTGCACCCTCGCTGCACCTCAATTTTTTCAGGCAGCTGGAATCCAAGCTAGTTAGTGTCTCCTCTTCAGGTGGGTTCCTTGTCTGTTATCTGGGGGCCCCACACAGATGAGGTGACCTGGGCAACCTGGCATGGGCTCTCTGCAGTGGATGTGGTATCCACCCCCCAGTTGTGGAGGGGTACCTCTAGGCCGCATATGGGGCACAAAGGAGGCTGGGAGCCCCTAGGCAGGTCCTCCCCAGCACAGCCTCAGTTTCCTCTGTACAAGCTGGGGGGCTGGGCAGCTGGCCTCTAGAACCTCTTTAGCTCCGAAGTCTCTTATTGGGTCCTCATGCTGGGCCTTGGGCTCATCCCTCTTCTGCTGCCCAGACCTGGGCAGTCGGGATGGAACAGGAGGCAAGAGGTGGCTCAAGGAGGGTGGCAGAAGGACTGAGTGGGTTGGGAGCTAGTGACTGCGGCGTTCTTTCGAGTGCTGTGTGATCGGCCCTGGAGATTCTCCAGACTCGTGTCTGTCTGCCCTAGCGGCCGCCGTTGGCCGGTTAGCCGCGCGCTTGCCGGCTGATATGGATGCTGCTCGCTGTAAAGGCCTCTGCAGTTATTTCCAGCGCGGAGAGCCCTGGGCCTGACACAGAGTAAATGACCACAAAAAGGATCTTGAATGCATCGGACATCTTAAGCACGAGTGTAAAGAGCACATCTCGAGGGCCCCCAGTGTGCTGCTGGTGCACCTTGGATGCTCCTGAAGCGCTCGGGGCGGGGGGGGGGGGGGGGGGGGGGGTGTCCTGCATGAGAAGCCTTCCCGCTTCCTTACTCTGCGTTGCAGGGTGGATTCCCCACAGCCCTGCGGAGAGAGCGTGCCAAGCACAGGCACACCGCCTCCTCCTTCCGGCAACCGGCCCCACGGCCTTCAATGCACAGTTAGTCAAGTGCCTGTTAATTCAGAGCTGAAATTCATTCACCAACTGCGTGCTGATTCATTCAGAGTCTTCTAAATTGGGTCCCCTGCCCAGGTTCGTCCCCCGTCCGCCATCTGTCACCTGGCTATTACAGGGCCTCCTCTGGTCCCTCGAGGCTGGTGTGAGGAGGGACCGGGCCTGTTTGTGGGGAGACACACACAAAGGAAAATTCCAGGTGGCCTTCGAGGTGCTGTTTTAGAATCAATAGTGTGATGGGGGTGGGGAGCACCCTTAGAGAGAAGGCATTCCACCTGGGGGCACTGTGGGAGGCTCTGGTGTGTGGGTGGTGCCTGAGCCTCGATCAGGGGCCTTAAATTATGCAGAACAATCTAGCAGGCAGAGCTGTGGAGGTACGAAAGAGCAGGGGGAGTTTGATGAACATGGGGTCAGTGTGGAATGGGTGCAGGGGCCAACTCCCAGGGGCTAGGGAAACGGGCGGGGACCTTCGTCTGCAGGCAGAGGGGAGCCAGGGGAAGGTCTGGAGCTTTGGATGCCCATCTTGGCTGTTCTTCAAGTACTGTGGAGAACCTCTCAGAGCCTGGGCCTGAGGTGAGAGCCCCTTAGGGGCCTATTGTAGTAGTTCAGTGAGGAACGGGTTGTATCAGCTCAGCAGACATGTACCAAGCTCTCCTGGGGGCCAGGCCTGGTCCTGGGGGCTGGAGACATGGACTCGCAGACCAGAGGGAGGCAGGTAAAGCAACCACAGGGTGGTAAGAGCAGTGGCCGATGGAAGCCTGGGGAACATTTGGAGGCACCTAATGCCGTGGGGGCGCAGGGAAGGCTTTCTGGAGGAGGTGATGTCCGAGCCGATTAGGAGCCAGTGTGAGAGACGATGCCTGTGTTGGGTAAGGATGGCCCTGTCCTGGAACTCGATACAGCCAGCAGGGCTGTGACGGGCTGGGTGCTGTGGGCTGCTGGCAGTGCCCCAGGTTTGGAGGGAAGATGTGCCAACGGTGAGGGTTTGGGGGAGCTCCTGGGGGAGACACCCAGGTGGCTGTCCCTGAGGGGGCTCGTGGAGGGTAGAGGGAGCAAAGAGGGGGAGACCAGAGCCCTAACTTCCCTTGTCCTCCTCCACTGTGCCCGTGCCAGGCGCCTTCGCCAAGGTGAAGGAGAGCCAGCGCATGAGTGACGAGGGCCGCATGGCGCAGGACGAGGCAGATGGCATTCGTAGGCGCTGCCGTGTGGTGGGCTTCGCCCTGCAGGCTGAAATGAACCACTTCCACCAGCGCCGCGAACTCGACTTCAAGCACATGATGCAGAACTACCTGCGCCAGCAGATCCTCTTCTACCAGCGGGTAGGCCAGCAGCTGGAGAAGACGCTGCGCATGTACGACAGCCTCTGACCCTGGGTCCCCGGCCCCCACCCCCGCCTGGGCCTGGTCGCTGCAGTGCACTCTGCTCCCTAGACCCGCCTGCACCGCTAGGGGCTTCGAGGATTGGGGTGGGCTTTGGAGGAGTCATGGGTCCCCCTGGGGAAGGCCTCCGGCTGTTAGAGGTAGGGGTACAGCAGGAGTGAGGTTTGGGGTCAGGAACCTTCTAGGCCGAGGCCTGGGCTGCGGGTCAGTCACTTGAGGCCAGGCCACGGTCCTAGCTTCCCCCAGAACATACAGGACTCGCTCACCTGGCCACCGCCTCCAAGTTCATTCAGCCTGCTGCGGCCCTGTGTCAGATGCTGGCTGGGTACCAGGGCTGCGACATGCCTGCCCTCAGGGAGTCCCCAGTCAAGGTGGGGTCAGACACAGAAACAGACAAGGGTAATGCAGAGTGACTGATGATAAATAAGGGCTTCCTGGAAGCTTAAAGAGAGAACCACTCATTCTGCTGGTTAGGGAAGGCTCCACAGAGCAGGTGACATTTGAGTAGTGCTTTGAAGAATGACAGGGACCTGCCAGACAGTACATGGGGCCAGGGGTGGGGGAGACATTCAGAAGAGAGGAATAGCATGGGCAAAGATGTGAAGACATGAAAACTCCACCTCTTCTCTCCCTTACTTTTCCCAAGTAAGTTTGGTGCCCCTTGGTGGGGATTCTGGCCTGTGTGACAGAGGGAAGGGCTCTTCCTCCCATGTCCCTGTCCCTGCCTCACCTTGTCCCCTCAGGAGGAGCTGCAGGCCGACTCCCTCCTGACTCCCTTCCACCTGCTGAGCCTCCATTACCCCTTGGTTAGGGGACCACGCAGCATCCTTTCCCTGGGCTCAGGGTGCTGAGATAAGCCACTGACTCCGGGACCTTGGTGGCACCCTCCTGGAGAGGACACCCAGAAGTTACCAGATATTTGAGTTCACCAGCAACGGCTCTCCACATTCCAAGCAGGCTCAGGCCCCAGTGAATCCCGGAATCCTTCCTGTTGCACAGAGGGAAGGCCAAGGGGAAAAAGACAGGGGCCGGCTTGCCCACTGCCCAGAAGTCCTGGGCCCATGCGCCCATGGCCCGCTTCACTGTGATGTCAGCGCCGGCTCCCTCCCCAGCCAGGCTGTGCTGTCCCCCACCCATGTTTACATCCTCAAGGGGGCTATTCCCTCCCCCCAGGCCAGTGTGTGGGCCAGGGGGGGTTGGGGGAACTGACAGGTGCCACTGCTGGCCTCCCCAGGAGGTCATGGCCACTCCTGGCTCCTGCTGCTTGAATCTTTTTTCTTTCTTGTTTTCTTGATAAACCTTTTGCAATTAAGACAACAAAAGCATGGCTGTTTTTGTTTGGCTCCCAAAGGGATTGAGGGTGGGGGAAGGATGAAACCCTAAATGTCCCTGGGAGCTTTTAGACAGTGAGGTCATGGTGGACACAAAACCTCTAAAGCTGGGGGAGGACTGTGCCGATGGCAGGTGCTAGCTGGGGAGCTAGAGGTGGCTGTGGACCCCAGCTGGACACACATCCTTTCCAGACCTTGCTCTCCTCATCTCTCAAAGGGATGGAGTCCTGCTGGGCCTCGGGCTGTGCTGCTAAGTGATCTAGGACTGAGCTTGCATGAGTGAGGGAGAGGAGGCCATGCTCCAGGACAGTCTAATTGACAGGGGGTTCTTCTCCCCAGGGAGGCATGCCCCAGCCTGGCCCCCAGGAAAGCCCTGGTCCAGGAGAGGTGGGAGAGGGGACTTGGAAACTGTGTCCTTCCCCAAGAAGTCCAGGGCGCCCAGTCCTGTGGTGGCTTCCGTGTTGGGAACTGAGGAGAACTGACCCCCCAGCCGGGCCCTCAGCGGTGTCCCAGTTAGGACCAGTAGGAATCAGTTCCCATGTGGGAAGGAGGGGCGCTAGTAAAACTACGGTTCTCTTTCAGGGCAAGGGGGACTTGGTGGGAGGCTAGGGCTGACAGGGTCTGGGCCTCAGGAGGCTTTGACCAGGCCAGGGGCCCAGGGAGCTTATAGCAGTAAGAGGGCTAAGGAACAGTGGGTGCAGTGGGGTGGAGAAGGGGCAGCAAAGGCTGCCCGTTCAGGGCAGAGCATCCTCAGAGGAACTTCTGGAATGGGCCCCTGGCCCTGGGTCAAAATTAGGTCAGATTTGGGACTTTCTGTGGAATTTTCCCCTCCCTCCTCCCTGCCCTCCTTCCTTCATTTTCCAACCCACCCAAGGACCTTCCTGCCTTAACCTCTCAGCAGCTTTGACCTCCTGGCCGCCTTCTGTAGACAGTACTCTGAGCACAGCGGGGGAGGCTCCTTACTGAGGTCAGTCTGGGTAGGGGTGGTGGAAGCGCCTTTCTTAACCCACAGTGCCTGGAAAGTCCCCTCTTCATGCTTCCTGCCCTGGGACTAGTATTACCCTCGTGTGTCCCTTCCTTGGGGGGAGGGCACCTCTGATCCTCAGGGCGAGGGAGGCCGTCTGACACTTTACTCAGGAGGGGCTTGGACCTGGGAGAAGTGTCCAGAAGTGAAGTCTTAGGACGGGTCAGGTCTACTGCGGGCATCCTGAGATATCTAGGCTGGGGCAGGCTTCTGCGTAATGGGGATTGAGGATGTCACAGCCATTCCCTCGGGTTTCTTTCCGTCTCTCTGTGGGTTGGGGTATTGGAGGGGGGAGTTTGAGGTCGGTCTGAGCTGACCGGAGCGCCTTTCAGGAGCGCCCTGGGGGACCAGGTGGGGGAGGTGTGGGAGCACCCTGGTGGTGGCAGGGCCTGCTGGCTGGCCTCAGTCATGCCAGGCAGATGTTCCAGCCTGAGCTGGGCCCAGCTGCCTCCAGTTCCCTCCCTCACTTTGCCCTGAGGGGGGTGGAACACAAGGCCCCTCTTTCTGCCCTGGGCAGCAAGCAGGACCTGGGGTGGGGGTGATCCGAGTCTCTGATCCCCAGTCTTGGTCCAGCCCACGAGAGGACTTGGCTTTGTGGCCACATGTAGGGGTTGGGGATGGAGGCAGCCCTCGGCTCCTGCATGTGTTTCCTCCCGGACACACAGGAGGGCCATGAGCCTCCATGCCACAGCTCTGCCATGACGGTGCCACGCCTGGAGGGGAGGCAGGGAGGTGGGTGGCTCCAGAGCCAGCTCAACACCTCTCCTCCATCCTGTGGCCCAGCCGTGCCATCATCCACAAGTCCACGTAGTCACAGGTAGAGCTGCCCAGCCCCAAGCAGGCACAGCCACATGCAGCCACACACCCTGCTCACGGGGACGTAGGCCACTCCTGGCCGTCTGCACACAGATGTCCAGTCATGTGCTCGCACAGGGGCACTCCCAGCCATGGCGCCACCCACCGTCACACATTCACGGCCACGGCTGCACACGTGTCATCCCTTCACAGCACTAGTCACATCGTGTCCTCGCTCACAGCCGTACCACAGTCCTACCCACACAGAGCGACACACACTCAGACATACAGCCACAAGTCACACATGCTCCTATCAAAGGGGTCCCACGTGTTGCTGTTTCTAGACTGCAGCCGCGCCACCTCCTGGGGGAGCCAGTGGCATCACCCGTCATCTGACACTGGCACTGTGCAGGTGGGGAACTGGAGGTCTAGTGAGGGGTGGCAGCTGGCTGTGTCACGCAGTGGGGCCAGAGGTTGTTCGAGGGCTTGAGCCCAGCTCTGGGTAGCTCTGTGGCCAGTCCCCAGGGCCACTCCCTCTTGCCTCAGTAGCCCCCTGGCAGAACCCACTCAGCAAAGCTCTAGGCATCTCCTATCTGTCCAGCCAGAGCCCAGGCTGCAGTGTCCCTGTGAGCCAGAGCCAGGACGCAGTGGGCAGGGCCCAGGCCTGGGCGGGAGGAACATTCCTGCACCATCTCCTCCCCGAGCATGCAAGGACTGGGCCCGCCCTGCCTGCCTGCCCGCTGACTCAGGCCTCCAGGAGCCAAGCCTGCTTGTCCCCAACGCCCCCAACCTGCTTCCTGTCCAGTTCGGCTCCAGTATGGCTCCGTGGGCTGGGGTAAGAGACGAGGAGCCCTGGCAAAAACCATGGAGAGAAATGAAAATTCACCTCCCCCAGACGGAGCTCAGCAGAGCTGATTGTGAAATCTGGTCGCAGGGTTCAGGATAGTTTAACACAAACCTTTTTTCCTTTGTTTTTTTTTTTTTTAATTTATTTTTTTTAAAAATTTTTAAATATTTTAATGTTTTTTAATTATGTTAGTCACCATACAGTACATCCCTGGTTTCTGATGTAAAGTTCGATGATTCATTAGTTGCGTATAACACCCAGTGCACCATGCAATACATGCCCTCCTTACTACCCATCACCAGTCTATCCCATTCCCCCACCCCCTCCCCTCCTTTGGTTTTGTTTTGTTAGTCAAACCCCAGTGCAGTCTGGTCTGTTGAAAAAGTGAGTCTCATAGCTGTGGCTCCCTGGTTCTCACAGCAGCCCTGGTAGGCAGCACTGTTCCATTTCACAGACGAAGGGACTGAGGCTTGGCTAGAGTGAAGATGGGCCTGCCCTGGGATCACACAGTGAGATAAGGTGGAGCTGGATTTGAACCCAGCTCCCTGACGTCTTTCCTCAAAGTCTTGATTGACTCGCTTAGGTCTGAAGGAAAAGGGGCTGGCAGAGCTCCACTCCAGAGGTGCGAGAACGGGAGGCTGGCAGACCCAGCTGCTGACATGTGAAGGGGCTGGTGGGTAGGGTGAGTCCCGCCAGCCCCCAGGGATGAAGAGGCTGACCACAGCCCTGCACAGTGGCCACAGCCTTGACCCAGGATCGCCCCTTACACATGAACGCGTGTGAGGAACACCGCCTCATTTCCTGCAACTGACCAGTTTCTTCGTTGCTTTCTCATTCCCTCACATGATAGAAAAGGAATCTCAAATCAATTTGGGGACCCCTCCTTTCTAATGGGATGCATATAAGTTTTGGGGATGGTACATTTGAAGATGGTGGGCAGGCCTCTGGCACTTTGAATTTTAGAGGCTGAATCCCACACTCTATCACACACGTGAAAATTTGCCTGTCTTCCATATTAAAGGTCATTCATATACACCTGTTTCAGTTGGGTTCCATTTATTGCTTGGCAATGCCTTGTCTTACAGGTATTTATTTAAACTTGATTAATTTTGATTTTGTCTTTTTCTTCTCTTTTTGTGTCCTGCTACTTTTTTTTTTTTCTTCCTATAAACGGTGTGGGTTCTTGCAGACTCCTGGACCATGGCGCTGGGCCTGTGCTGCCCACCATGGTCCTAGGTTAGCCTTGGATCCTCTGGTTATCTTCTCCCCGCCCCACCCTCTCTTCCCACCACTTGCTCCTTTGATCCCCATCCTGAGGCCTCTGTGGGTCTGGCCTTTGGTCTGTTTTGAGCACTTAGGGCTCCCTTGATCATCTGTATACCTGCGGACCTCAAGGAGCCTCAGGAGGCTAGCAAAAGTCCCTTCTGTGGCCTGTGGTCCCCTTTGGGGCTCACGGTCAGTATTCCACAGCTCCCAGCATGCACTCGTGCACAGGAAGTTCTGGGAGGCTCTAGAGATCCTATGCAACCCTTTGTCATCGGGGGCCTGGCTGCCACCTTGGGGCTCTGCCTGGGAAGGGGCCAAGTCCCTGATGCACCTGGATCTGCCAACCTCTGGGGCTTCTACCGTCCCCAGCGCGGGCGGCACCTGGCAGACGCTGGATGGCCAGCATTTCCCAGCCACGCTGCATGCAAGAGATTCTTGTGTGAGATGGTATCCAGGTCTGGGTCACCTGTGCTGGGAGGCAAAACGGTGGTGCCTGAGGTAGGAGTTGGCCTCCTGGAGGCACCTGGAGCCTCTTCTGGGCTGACCTGGTTCCCCTTCCTGCTGTTTTGGCAGCAGTGTAATGGGCGGGGGAAGTACGAAGCTCCGCTGGACAGCCCTGCTGTCCCCAGATAGCCACCAGCCCCCTGTTGCCTTTCTCTCCACCACCCAGAGGCAGGGCCCTGGTACTGACCGGAGTGGCTGAGGCCTGGTGCGGATCCTACCCACACGTACTTGTTCTAGGGATGTTTCTTAGTGGCTTCGTGCTTGCATTTCTCTACTTACAACAGGAGTTCCAGATGGCCGTTAGGAGGATTCCATGAGCAAAACCCATCAGCTGGACAGTGCCCGCATGTAGCAAGTGTTCAGTGAGGAGTAGCTGGGAGAACCAGCCTCCGAGCGGAGCCTTAGAGTGGCCCTGGAGAGAGGCTGGGCCACGAATATTCTTACCCCGCTTCGTAAGTGAGAAGACTGATTGAACGAGCCTCTAAGGCCACATAGTAGGTAGATGGCAGGGCTGGGCCTGGGCCTAGGCCCCTGACCACCTCCAGGCCTTGAGCCTTGCCCCATGTTGCTGCCACGTCTTTATGGGGAGCAGACTCCTTGGGGCTTCCTGGCTGTCATGGTACATGTCAGCCCAGGGCCGGAGGGCTCCACTGGGCCATTCATTGGCTGTGACACACACCATCACATACAGGAGAGCGGGGTCCTGGAGTTAAGAGATACAGGCTCGTGTCGGGCCTTCCCCGGGTAGATTTGGGGGACCTCAGGCAAGGTCAGTACTCAGTCTCGGTTTTCCTCAGCAGATGTTGACAGTTGTCACTGTGACACTGGGGCTTGCATTCATGAGTGTGGGCGTGTCACTGCTTCAGAGTGCTGTGTCCTCGGAGCCGCACAGGCCGGCAAGGTGGGAGGTGGCCCAAGTGCACAGCGGCTCACGCTGAATGCCTGCTCTCTGCCACTGCGTGCTGGGCATAGGGCTCAGAGCCTCCCCTGTGCTACCTCGTTGTCCACAACTGCCCGGAAGGTGAGAATGACTGCCAATGTGTCCCAGCGGACCGAGGCTCCGAGGCATGGGGTCCCCTTCCAAGGCGGGCAGGCTGGGCAGGCTGGGGGCAGCTGTCCTGCTGTGCAGTGAATGCACGCGTGCTGGGAGCTGGGGGGAGTGGGGAGGCAGGCAGCGAGTCGCTGCGTGCCTTCTGGTTAGCAGGTGGAAGGGCAGAGGGCTTGGCCCACGGAGATCGCCGAGCAAATATTTGTTGACTGATAATTTCCTGTAGGGCCTCAGGCTGGAGTGTGGGAGTGGGGTCTGGCCAAGGAAGAGTGGGCTGGGCAGACGGAGGCAGGAGTAGGGGTCCGGGGCAGGACTCAGGTGTCTGGGAAGGAGCTGCGTCAGGAGCCTCCTTGCTTGAGGGGCCTCCTTGCTTGAGGGGCCAACATGAGGGGTGAGAGTGAGGCTTGGTAGGGAAATGCTGGGACTGGGTTCTTGTGAGTGCCGAGGCGGAGCTGGAGAGGGGGGCGCCCTGGCCCCGGGGCTTCCGTGTGGGGTACGGTGGGCAGGCGGAGGGGAATGGGGTGTGTGCCAGAGTGCGTGTGTCCGCCCGTGTGGTCGCTGGGTGCCCGTCAGTGTGTGCACCGGTGCTCGTGCGAGCGTCCCCGTGGTGGCACTCTGCCTGTAGTCGTTCGGCCACGCGTGAGTTTCCCTGCGATCCCCAGCCTGGAAGAGGCAACACCTCTCACCCTGAGCTCAAGGCCAGACTTGCAGTCAGCCTTAGTTGCTCCCTTTCTCTCATGCTCCACATCCACCCCTGAGAAAAGCCTCGGTAGCTCCTCAGAAGAGGTCCCAGATCTGACCCGAGCCCCGGCAGCGGCCTGGCCCAAGCTACCGCCTGCGTAGACAGTTGCAGTGCCTCCGAGCCCTTCTGCCTTCTCGACCACGCCCTGGTGGTCCAGCAGGAGTCGGAGGGACCTCTTGAGACTGTACTCTAGGGGCGCCTGGGTGGCTTAGTCTCTTGAGTGGTGAAGCGTCTGTCTCCAACTCAGGTCACGATCTCAGGGTCCTGGGATCCAGCCACGTGGGGCTCCCTGCTCAGTGGGGAGGCTGCGTCTCCCTCTGCCCCTCCCCCCAACTCATGCGTGCACACGCACTCTGTCTCTCTCTCAAATAAATAAACAAAATCTTAAAAAAAAAAAGTCTATTCTAAATCCAATCATGTTGGACCCTGCTTTCAACCTCTAGGGCTTCCTGCCATTCTGACTCCAGCTTCCAAGTGGCTACCACCGCCCACAAGGCCCCTTTCTGATGGCACTTGGAACCCCTGTCCCTTTGGTCGCAGAATTCCAGACCCACTGTAGTCTTGGCTGTTCCTCACATAAGCCCAGCACGCTTGCACCTCAGGGCCTTTGCATTTGCTGACCTCCTCCGTTTGGAATGTTCTTCCTCTCAGATGTTTGTGTGGTTCAAACCTCAGTTAATTCAAGTTGTTGCTTAAAATGTTACCTCTTTGGAGAAGCCTTCTCTGATCATCTAATCTAAAGAGTCTTCCTAATCCTAGTCCTCTGTCCCCTTGCCCTGCCTTACTGTTCTTCGTTTTATTTATTATAAACTGCCAGCTGTATACATATATGTCTCAAACACGTACAAAAATTGAGAAACTAATAGATCCTCATGTGCCCATGTGTCAGCTTCAGCAATGATCAACCTTGGGCCAGTATTTTACTCCCCGACATCCCTTGCTTCTAGCGAACTCCAGACATCGCACGTTCTCATCTGCAAATAAATACTTCTATGCAAAAGTTAGATTTTAAATATATCTGTTCGTTAGAAGGCAGCCTTGGGGGCAGCTGGTGTTCGCCTTGCTCACTGCCGTGGCCCCAGTGCCTAGCACAGCGCCCTGGCTTGGGATGTCTTCAGGGCCGTGTCTCAGATCCCTGGGGAGGGTAGGTGTGTGTGTTGTGGTTTGCACAGGTCAGCCGCTGTCAGGGAGTGCATCTGCACTTGCCTGTGTGCACTGCCACGTGGGGCAGTCCTGTGAATATGTGTGTGCGTGCGTGCGTGCATATGTGTGTGTTGCTGCAGCAGCTGGTGGCTGAAAGCATGCTTCCTCCCTGACATCATCTCCCACGTCCCCCAGAATCCAGGGACTTGCTCTTGGGGAGTATTTCCCCCTTTCTCAGCAAGGCATGGCGTGTGAGAGGGTGGGAAGGATTTATGTACCAGTCCCTGCTCATTCCTCTGGAGGGCTGGGTTTGAGGCCACAGTGGCCCAGAGAGCCACTCCTTGTCCTTCTCTGGATAGTAGGAGGCAGTGCCATCCCAGGCGGCAGAGCAGGCAGCCTCCTTCCCTGGCACTGAAGCCCAGCCCACTTGGGCTGGCATCAGCTAGATGGGGGGTGGCTAGCTATGTGTGAGGGGTGGTGGTATTCCAACCTGGCTGACCCCTAAGGCTCCCAGGGTGACCCCTGGGAAGATGAGTTCACTCAAACTGGGGGGCCTCTGGGTGCAGAGTTCTGGCCCAGGGGCTCAGCACTCCCCCACTCCCCACCCCAGTTCTGCTTCTTCCAGGGTTGGCCCTGGCAGGAGGGTAGCGGGGAAGAACAAACTTCCAGCCCAGCACCAGCTCGACTCCAGGGGGCTGCTCCCTATCAGACTGGGGGTTCCACAGAGCTTCTCTTGGCCTGCTTCCCCGAGCCCCTGTCTGCTCCAGGGCCGGTCTTATCGGCCCTCTGGCCCCACATCATCTGGCCCCTGCCCTCGTGTTCCGCTTTAAGCTTGGCACTCCCTGTCCTTCATGCATAGCCCAGGCTCCCCTCTCCGGGAAGCCTTTGTGTTCTGGCCCTCCCTGGGCCCACCCTCCTTCCCACCCTGCCCTCCTCTACCTGCAAGGCAGGGTCAAGTGCCACTCCTCCCTCTTGGGTCCCCGGGGTCAAGCCTCCTCTGAGGTCTTCTGGATCACTGGAGTGGGGTGGAGGAAGGGAGGTCAGCATGGCTGCCAGCTTCTAGCCAGAACATGACCCCTTCTGCACACCTCATTCTCCCTGCCAAAGCCCAGCAAAGGAGAGTGCCTTGATGTCCCTCTTTTCCAAATGGGGAATTTCCAAATACTCCAGGACTGAGCATTTGTTTAGCACTTACTGTGCGCCAGGCACTGTGATGGCTGTAATGAATTATAGTAATAACAAGAATGTCAGTTTGACCATTTGTTAAGCTTCTACAATATGCCAGACCCATATGCTAAGGCGATTCAATAATAACCACTATTATAACAGCACTGATAATAATAGCCAACATTTATTGAGCATTTACTATGTGCCTGGTGCTGTTCTAAGAGCTTTGCCACAACACTTTGAAAAGCAGCCTCGGTCAGGTGCACTGCTTCGAGAGGTTCTAATTCAGGCAGGGGGGTGGGGCCTCTGGCTACTCACCTACCATTCATGGCAGTGGGAACTGGGAACTGGGCAGGAATGAAGACAGGAGTCGGGGCTGTAGGCAGAAAGCAGGTAGCAAGCTCTCCCGGGCCTGGCTCCGGACTTGCTAGGGTCTAACATCCCTCCACAGGTGGGCGGACTTCTGTAAGTTCATTGGGCAGACATAATCACCATCGCTGCCCTCCCTCCTTCAGTTCATGGCTTCTATCCCCAGACTGAGCTGCTCAGGGCAGCTCATGGGGCAGAGGGGCTGAAGTCCCCGGGCCTGGAAGCTTCTTGGGTCCACGGGTCCCGCCTCAGTTGCCTAGTCCAGGAGCCACTCCCACAGGGCAACCTTCTAGCAGGGCTGACTCAGGAGGAGCCTTCTGCCCTGACTCACAGCCTTCCAGGAGCGCTGAGGCTCCACCAGCCTCACCCACCTGCCTGCTTGCTCAACAGCCCTTTAGAGACGGCTCCGCCTTCCCCAACAAGACCCAACAGGGTTCTCTCTGCTGCTCTCTGGCTCCTGGAGGTCTCTGCCCTGGCCAGCATGTCCGGATCCCTGGCTCACACACATGTGTCCTGATGCCTCCCTAGGTGCTGGGAATCCCTCTGCTGAAAGATGTAACTTTGGCATCTGGAAGGGTTTCAAGCCTCCAGGAGGTAGGCTGGGACGCTGAGACCTCCAACTGAATGCAGGGTCCTCTGGGTCAGGTAAAGGTAGGGGCACCCTTGGCTGGTCTCTTTTGCTTGCCTGTGGAAGGTTGGGACCAGGTGAGCCCTGCAGTGTTTAGAACAGCTGGCACGGTGGCCAGTGGCTCCTGGAGGCTCTGAGGAGGAGCTGTAGCGGCAGGGGAAGGCTGAGTGTAAGGGGATTCTGGGTTGTCTACTCCTCCTGTCCCATTTAATCAGTTTGATTCCATCGGTGGTAGGCTCCCACATATGATTTGGTCAAAGTGTTCTGCCCATGTGCCTCTGAGCAGCTAGACCCCAGGTATCTGGTAGGAGGGAGCCACAGGTGAATATGGAGGGAGAGAGAAGTGAGTGCTGAAGAGTCTGGCAGGGATAGATTAAACCTGCTCCTTAGAAACTTAGGACCTGGGGCCAGGTCTGCCTGGGCCCTGGAAGTGGCCTGGGGACGAGAGCAGCAGTTGGGAGCCCTGGTGGCACTCCTAGGGATGACGGAAGCCAGGGGAACCAGATGGGAAGTCAGGATATGGGGTCTGGGTGGGATTGGTGGCCTTTTGGACTGTGGGAAAGGAGGGGCTATATTCTGGCAATAGACGTTTACCGAACATCTATGTATCTAGCCCCGGGCCCGGCAGACATTGCCTCTGATGGGCACACAGCCTTGAACTATGTTTACTGCAAAGGACAGAGGGCTGGGGCCTCAGCACCCTGGGAGGGGAGGGGAGTTGGGGGCCTCAAACGCACGCCCAGCACCCAGGGCAGCACACAGGCTGGGGGGCCACAGCATTTGTTCTGGGGGCAGAAGGGAAAGTTAGTGGTCCAGCCTCCCTTGCTCCCCACCCCTCTGCAGGACAGGACACAGTGCTCTGGGAGGCCCATCCCCTCCTTCTTGACCAGGCCCACGCCGTGTCCTGACAGGCAGCTTCTTTCCCCTTCCTTTGCTGGCGGCTGTTGCTTTACTGTGGGGGAGACCCAATGCACTGACTGGGGGCCTTGGCCGGACCCCTCCTTTTGTCCCTCCCTCTGCAGGTGGAACCTGGACAGGTGGGGAGGGAGGGACTAGCTGGATTGCAGAAGGCAAGGTGCCAGGGGCTGCTGCACTCTCCAGGGATGCTGTCTTTGGGAGGTGAGGGTGGAAGTGGGCTTCTTCTGCAGACCCTCCCCACTGGATAGACCTGGCTACCAGCCTCGTCCTCCTCTGCTTCCCTCTTGTCCTCAGTGGAGGCCCCTGGAGCAGGCACCCCCACAACAGAACCCTGTCCCCACAAATCTTCAAAAGAGTGTGGGGAAGAAGGATGGACAGTTTGAGTTGAAAGACAAAACTCTGGAACCGGATGATGGGTTCTGACCTCTTTCTAGTTCTGTCATTGACTTACTATGATCTTGGCCTGGTCCCTGCCTCTCTCAGCTCTGTTTCTGCATTCAGAGGGTGACGGGGAGAACCTAAGTCAATGTGTCTTAAACTTTACTGTTTGTTAAAATGCGGGTTTGATTCAGACGATCTGGGGTGAGGCCTGAGAGTCCTCATTTTTTTTTTCTTTTTTGAAGATTTTAAAGTAATGTCTCTACTCATAGTGGGGCTCGAACTCGCAACGCTGAGCTCAAGAGTCTCACCTTCTGACTGAGCCAGCCAGGTGTCCCAGGAGTCCTTATATCTAACAAGCTCCCACATGCTTCTGGTGCTCCTGGTCCACGGACCGCACTTTGAGCAGCAAAGACTTAGACAAGCCATCTAGCTTGGGCCTTCGGGACCCAGAGACTGGCTCACTTGAGCCCTGTGTGACCTCACAAGGCATCCAAAGGAAGTCTTGGGATAGCGCTAGGCTTTGGGCTAACAGAGCTGGCAGTGCCCAGGTTGGGGGGCACTGGAGCTCCTCAAGCTCCTAGCTGAGGCTGTGTTTGCGTAGAAAAGTCCCTTCTTGGCCACTGGTTGATTTAACCAAGGGTTACTTTTGTCTTCAGGGGGTCTTAGGACATCTGCATTGTGAAGGAACACAGCAGAACAACACACCAGTTATCCTGGTGGCCCTCTGAGAAGGTGGCGTCTTTTTTTTTTTTTTTTAAGAGAGAGAGCACGTGCTTGAGGAGGGGAGGGGCAGAGAGGCAGAGGGAGAGAGAGTATTTTAAGCAGGCTCCATGCCCTTCGTGGAGCCTGACTTGGGGTTCGATCTCACCACCCTGAGATCATGACCTGAGCCAAAATCAAGAGTTGGACACTTAACTGACTGAGCCACCCAGGAGCTGGCATCCTTGATGAGGACAGCAGCCATCAATTAAATACTGTACCTCATGACCCCAAGAAGGGCAATGGGACCAGGAGGTAGCTGGCCATGCTCAGCTTTAGCAGCTGCATGGCTGTCCCTTCCATGGAAAGACCCAGCACGCTGTCAGGAAAGAAGGAAGCAGGCAGAGGCAGCTGCCTTCCCACTCCAGGCTTCCCCTCACCAGCCCGTTGACACGCCTGGGTTAGGGCATCCATCGTGGGTGGCAGTTACTGACACGTCTGGGGCTCTTCAGGAAGGGCTGGGTGGATTCCTATGGGCATCTCCCACAGCATTTTTGGCACAAAATGCCCTTGCCCATGCCCCACGAATCCTAGCGGTAACCAGAAGGGATGGTGTTAAGTCCGAGTGAATTGTGGGTACCAGAGGGACTGTGGCGACAGGGCTCCAGCAGGTCTGGTTCCCATCCTGGCTCCCTCCATTTGCCAGGGCTTCCTCACCTGTTCTGGCAAGGAACAGGAAACCCAACCAGAGCACTCTGGGGCTGCCTAGGTACCTCCATTCCTTGACGATCTTGAATCTTCAGGGCCCAGAGGAAGATGCCAGCACCCCTGGCAGTTCCCACCCAGTCAGGAGAGCTGGAGGGGGGGAAGGGGAGAGCTATCCCATGCTTCTTATTGGAGGGTGATGGTTCCAGCTCTGTGGGTTCCACAGTTGCCGTAGCAGCTCCACTTAAAGGGCCGGCTCCCAGCACGAGGAGAGGGGCTCAAAGGGAGCCCCTTCTTTACCATCTAAGAGGCTAAAGCGTTTAGGGTGGTAGGCAGGACTTCCAAGCTAGAGAGCCCAAGAACTGGGCTCTCTGGCCATCCCTACCCTGTTCCCCATACCCTTTTCTGCTGTGGTTCCACTTCCTGGCTCTGCTGATGTCAGTTTGGGTCTCCGGATGGTCAGGAGTCCTAGCCCTTGGCGCCACATGGCCAGCTCTGAGGAGGGCCCACAAGGAAGGAGTCCTGATATCCGAAGTTTCTGTGTGCACCTGTATCTATGTGTGGGCGTATGTATTACGTAGGCAGGTATTTATGTCTCTGCTGTGTGTCTGAAGGTCTAAAGGTACACAGCTGTGTGCATAAGTGCACTGTGTGTGTGTGTGTGTGTGTGTGTGTGTAAAGAAGAGGGTCAGAGGCTCCCAGACATTCCTAAGCACTTGTGCACAGGTTGGCTTCCATCTCAGTGCCTGGGAGGAGCTGACTTCTTAAAGTAAGGGGATAGTGAGTTATTTTGCAAAGTGGAGAGCAATCCCCTTAAGCCTTGGGTGCCTATCTGAAATCTGCGAAGGATTTATGTAAATTGAGGCCCCACATTTAGAGTGGGTTCCAAGGTTGGTGTTCCAGTGAAAGAGCCTCTCCCAGGTCCTCATGGAGCCATGTGCACCATGCCCTGGGTGCCGGCCCACTGTCCAGGGCAGGCGGAAAGGAGCTGGAGCAGTGCCAGCCTGTGCCAGCTCACTGGGGCGGCAGGGCAGGCTGGGCTGAGCGAACAGAGAGGGTGTCGTCAGTCCTGGGGGGGGGGCGGGAAATAGGAGATGAGGCAAGATCCTGCCTGGTGGGTCTGTCACCCTTGTCTCCGCTTACACTCCCAGGGAAACTGGTCGCCCTGGGTGGAGACTGGCACCAGATATTAGGGCCCTGAGGATCCGGCCTTGAGCTCCAGGAAGAGGCAGGGCAGAGGGGCGGGGTGTGGTGTGGAGACACCCTCGGCAGGGCCCCTTGTATGAGGCTGGCCTAAGGGGTGCCAGAGAGACTAGGCTGCAAAAGGCGGCCAGGCCAGGATTTTGAGCTCCTGGTGTAAAGGGATCTCTATGGGGGTCCCCATCTATGGGCCCTGGCGACAGTCCTTGGGGGCAGGCTCTTCAGTGTGGCAAGAAGAATTGGCTAGGCCTTGGGGCCTGGTCTATTCTAACGCTGCCTGGCTGTGTGTGACTGGAAAACACCCAACTCTCTCTGATTCGCAGCCTGCCCTTGGTCCCCTGGGGGCCCTTTCAGCAGTGATATACTGGGATTCCAGGTCACCTGCCCAAATCTTGTGCTTGGAGGAGGATCTGGGGGATGCCGAGATGGGAAGGGGTGCTGAGAAGCGTCCTGGCAGGGCGCTCTAGGGGCAGCACAGTGGGGAGGAGGGAGTTTCCTCCCTTGCCCTAGTTGCCGATTCAGATGTTACCGATATGGAGACACAAGGAAGAGGTGATTCTGGTCCCCAGATATGGGTCAGCTGTCAAAGGCTGGCTGGGGCTCTCCATCCCCAGTCTGGCTGGGCTCAGGCCCCAGGCTCCGACAGCCCGAGCTCCCACACCTGCCACGCAGCACTTCCTCTGAGGACTTCAGCTTAGTGCCAGGCCGTATCACCTGGGATCCAGAATCTGTCCTCGTTGCCCATAACCCTCAAAGGGGAGAGGGGCAGCAGGTGGTGACTCCTTAGCTCCTAGAGGGTCTTCCGGAGACCCTGTATCTTAAATCCATCTCTAACCAGAAGATGGCCTCTCGGGACAGCTGGCCTTTCAGAATCCTTGCCGCTTACCCTGCCTTCAAGAAGGAGCACCCTCGGTCTTCTTGTTGGGGGGTGGAGACCAATAGAAATCTTCCTTGTGAAATCTCCAGGGAGCCAAAGGAAGACACCTGTGGCGGTCCCCTCGTCTCCCCCGCAGCACCAGGTCCCAGCCTTGGGACCCTACGTCCCCCTCATTCTCCTGAGCTTTGCTGCTCCAGCTGCTTGAGAGGTACGCGGAGAGGGACAAGGCTGTGGAGGCCAAAACTCAGGCTAAGAAATCTATGGCTGGGACACCGAATACATCTCCTGATTTCATTGTTTCTTTGAACTCCTTGGAGGGCGCCTAGCCGGTCTCTCCTAAACCAAACGGCTTTGGTCTCATCGCGCAGAGACTGGCCCACCTGCCTACACAGGTGGGAGCAGAGGAGATTTGAAAGGCCCCTGGAGGTGGACATTTAGGGCTCACATGGCCCTGTCCAGCCTGCTGGCTGAGGCCTGGTGGGACGGCCTGCCCCAGGGGACTGCAGGCCGGTGTGGACAAGGGCCCAGGGCACGGTCAGACAAACAGCACACAGCTGTCCAGAACATCCGCAGCACCATTTATCCAGGCCCCGTGGAGTCGCGTGCCCCCAACTGCTCACCCCCAGTCCTTGGAGGAGCACAGGCATTGCAGTGCTGGCCCGAGACACTGCACACTCCCCAGCCCAGCCTGTTCGGGGGCCACAGACCCATGCTGCCTACCTAGGCCTCAGCCTGTCAGGATGAACTGGCCTCAGCCCTTCCTCCATCCTGCGCTCTCAGGGGCCTCATCAGTCTGGGCTAGCTCGACACCGTGTTAAATAGCTTCCTTGCAATCCCCCTTAAAGAAACCCATCCCCAGAGCAACCCACCCCATCCTGCACCCTGAATATGTTATTCTACTGGCTTATGTCTCCTAGAGAGTGGAGGGGCTCCCTTCTCCTGCCCTCTGCTCCAGGGAATACCATCTCCCAAAAAAACCAGGGGAAAAAGTTTTCCCGTCAACTCTGGGGCAGAGACAAAGGGAGGCCTGGCTTGGAGTGGAAAAGCCAGGAATCCCTGTCCGTCTCCCCGACCCTCTCCTCTCCTTGCCCTCTTAGCAGCCTGGGTCAGCTGTGACTTACCCAAGATCACAGACCCAGGATCCGGAGTCCTGACATATCTAGGAGGTCACTCTGGTTTTGACAGCCCAAATTAGCTCCAGGGCAGAGGGACTGACTCCAAGCCTGCCTCTGACCTTGGCCCGCCCCCTTGCAGTTCTCCAGGCATGGAGAAAGCTGGGGAAATTCCAGCTCTTGACTCTACTTGGTCCCGGACCCCTGGGACTTCCTCCCAGCACCCTCCACCCCAGATGTCCCCAGGTATCTCTGGCTCTGGGGATACTCAGACAGCACCAGGGCATGGGAGCGATGGGGCCGGGGCCTGAGCAAACCTGTCCCTGGCCTGATCAGCATCTGGGCCAGGCCAGGCCTCACACCCAGTACTGGCCATTCTTGAGAGCGGGGTTGGGTGTCCGGCAGAACTGCAGCAGCTCTGGGTCGGGCTGGCCCCCCGGTGGGGGCCCCTGGCTGGGCACTGCCGTGAGCGGGATGGCTTGGCCTGGCTCTACCTTGCGGAAGGTCTCGGTGTCACTGGCTAGGCCGTTGCGGGGCTTGGCAGTCAGGACCTGGACGTCATGCTTGCCCGTCTTGTTGCGTTTGCGGAGGTAGAAGAGCAGGGGCAGGATGAGTGCCAGGAGCAGGAGGACCAGGCACACGGGAATGATGACACTGAACATGCTGGCCTCCAGCAAGCCCAGGAAGCCCCCACTGGCCGCGGTGGGCACGGGGCTGGAGGCGAACGGGCCTGGCTCCCCCGTGGGGGTGCTGCTCTCTGGTTTCCTTGCTTCTGTGGGAGCAGGCTCGGGGAGACTGAGCAGGGCCACGCTGTAGGGTCGGGCCGCATCGTAAGGCTCAGTGTCAAAGTCCAGTGAGGCCACAGCAGGGGGGACACCCTGTGCCCACAGCTCCAGTGTGAGACTGTCACCCGTGGGGCTTGGGGACTGACCCTCCGGCCTGCCCACCTCCAGCCCCAGCCTTCCGTCCTCGAGGTCCTGCTGGGTGAATTGCTCCACAAGCTGGCTGTCCCTGGGCTCCGTCCCGGCCCGGGGCACGCGGACCACACGGCCATGCCGGGGTCCTGCCAGGAGCCGGAAACGGGGCACACTGCCTGTGCGGTTGGCCAGCTCGCCAGCATCTAGGACGGTGGAGTCCAGGCGCAGGGTGGCCCCCTGGGGCCACGGCCCGCCCGCCCCCACGCGCAGCAGAGCCCTGACGGTGACGTTCACTGTGGCTGACGCGTTGGCCCCTCGGGCCAGCGCCAGGATGCTGAAGTGGTCGCGAGAGGAGGAGAAGTTGGTGAAGGCGAAGACCACCTCCCCCTGGTCTACCTGCAGCTGGCTGAAGGTGGCGGCCGGCTGCCCGGCCACCAGGAGCTGCCCGAACCGGGGCCCCCGGGTGAGGCGGTAGGCGGCGTCCGGCTCGTCCCGGTCTGACACCACTCGCAGCTGCTGCCGGCTCAGCGAGGAGCGCCCCAGAGCCTGCGGCACCTCCAGGGGCGCGCGCAGCTGCACCTCGATGGCCGACGGCAGGACGTCCACGGCCAGGGACATGGGCACGGGAGGACTGGCCCCGTCGGATGCGCTCAGCTGCATGATGCCAGCCACGCTGCTCCCGTTGGCCACGAAGGCCAGCCGCCCAGCGTCCACGTCGGCCTGCGTGAAGCGAGCCACGGGTCCCGGGCCGGCCCCCGCCAGACTCAGGAAGCCGTTGAGGGGGGCCCGCTGCACCTCATACTCGATCTCCGCGGGCGCCGAGTCTGGGTCCACCACGCTGAGCTGGGCCCGGGAGACCGGCGCGCGGGAGCCCCGGGTGAGCCGGAGCGGCGTGGACGCCTGTGGCCGTGGCGGCCGCTCGTTCACATCCCGCACAGTGATGGCGAAGGCCTCTGAGGTTTGGGGTCCTGACACGGATGCCCCCGCCGGTCCCTGGAGGTGGGCACGGAAGCGGAAGCCATCCTGCTGGGTGCCCCCGCCGCCGTGGGCATAGGCCAGCTGCCCTGCGGCCAGCTCGGACTGTAGGAAGTGGGGCCGGCCCGCGTGGAGGGGCTCCTCGGACACCAACAGCTGGCCCCGGGTGGGGAACTGTGTGATTTGGAAGAGTACATCATGCTCTGGGCGCTGGGGTGACGGAATGCTGGCCAGGAGGTTGGAGGCATCGAGGGCAGCCGTGGTGATCTCGGCCCGCTGGCCTTCGGGGACCCAGAGACCTGGGGGTGGGGCATAGGCTATGAAGGTCCTGTCCACTGAAGAAAGATCTCAGAACCTCAACCCCACGCAAGGTTGTGCCTTTTCCCTCAGACCAGGTACCCTAAGGTGGGACTCCGGGTCCCCTGGAGGATAAGGATCATGTCTCCTCTCTGACCTCAAAGCATCCCCACCTGCTCACCCTCCCATAACTTCCCAGGTCCTGGGGACTGACATGGGAGCTGCTGACCCCGGCCTTGTGTCCCCACCTCTTTGGACCTGCCCAACGTCCCCCCAACTGTGCCAGCCCATCATGTGGTTCACCTTTGTTCCTCCAGAGGCGGCTGGGGCGCTGGGGACAGGCAGCCTCGAAAGACACGGCCACAGCAAGGGTGGTGGCAACATCAGGGGCGGGGGGTGACGACAGCTGGAGCTCCAGGACATCATGGACCTCCCAGAAGGGCTCAGGAGGCATCTCGTGCTCATATAGAACATTCCCAGCATACACCTGTGGGGGGACCCCATTTTGGGATGAGAGGCAGGTTGAGACCGTGGCGCCCGGAAGCCCCTTCCAGGCTCCTTGATGAGCCCTCCGTGCCCGGCCTCACTCTCGGCTCTCCTGGCTCTCCCTGGCTCCATGTCTGTTGTAACCCATGCTATCCCTCACTAACTCAGTGGGTCACCATTGGCAGTCATGTGGCAGTGAGGAGACTGGCTCTGGAGCCTGATGTCTTGTGAAATCTGGGCTCTGCCCCCTCAGGCAAATCACCTCACCTCTCTGAGCCCCTGGGGAAGGCAGTATTCTATCCGTGCTTCTCTCGACAGCTGGTCCTTCCACTTCTGCCCTGGGTCCCTGCTCCTCTTCCCCATTGAAGACACCAATTTTACCATCTCCCTTCTTTCTCCTACGGTGACAATTTCCCCCAAAAGGGAACATTCCCATCATTACTCAACCATGTTATTCTCTCTTCCACTTCCATCTTTTTTTCTTTTATTATTTATTTATTTATTTATTTATTTATTTATTTATTTATTTTTAAAGATTTTATTTATTTGACAGAGAGAGAGATAGCCAGTGAGAGAGGGAACACAAGCAGGGGAAGTGGGAGAGGAAGAAGCAGGCTCCCAGAGGAAGAGCCTGACGTGGGGCTCGATCCCAGAACTCCGGGATCACGCCCTGAGCCGAAAGCAGACGCTTAACGACTGAGCCACACAGGCGCTCCTATCTTTTTTTCTTTTAAAGATTTATTTATTTTTTGAGAGAGAGAGAGCGCAAAAGCACGTGCGTGTGCAGAGGAGAGGGGCAGAGGGAGAGAGAAACTCCAGCAAGCTCTGTGCTGAGCACGGAGCACAGAGCCCAATGCAGGCTCAATTCCACAACCCTGAGATCACGACCCTGAGATTACTACCAGAGCCAAAACTGACTCGGATGCTTAACTGACTGTGCCCCCAGGTGCCCCCTCTCTTCCCTCTTAAAGAAAAGACTTGTGACTTCACTTTTTCCACCAACATTTGTCACCCCTCCCCCCATTTTGCTCTCCTTTACAGCAGAACTCCAAAAAGAATAGTCTATAATCCCGCCCATGCTGTCCTGAGTGCAGTCTACCCAGGCTTTTGCTCCTGTTCTCACCGAGGGTGCCCATGGCATCTGTGTTGTGAGGTCTGACGGTGGGTTCGTAGGCCTCGTGTTACTCACCTGCTCTGCAGGCAGCGTTGCACATAGTTGCGCATTCCTTCCTCTAACACCCATTGCTTCCAGCATGTCCCACTCTCATGTTTTCCTCCTGCCTCGTTAGTTCCTCCTTCACAGACTCCCGGTCCCTCCTCTTCTCCCCAGTGTCTGTAGCTTGGCCTTTAGAGTCTTCTCTATCTACAGGCACATCCCACGTGTCCTCCTTCAGCTGCAGGTCCTCCCAGGTCAGCTCTGCAGATGACCCCCTTACTTCTGTCCCCATCCCAGACTGCTCTCTCCCGAACTCCAGACTCACGTAGCTGCTCGCTTCCTGGCAGCTCCGTGTGGATGTCTAAGGGACGGCTCAAAGGGTAGCCTGCACCAGACACACTCCTGACCTGCGCGCCTCTCCCAGTCCTCCCACTTCACACGATGGCAGCTCTGTTCTCACAGTGGCTCAGGCCCAAACCCCTGGAGTCTTCCCTGACTCCTCCCTGTCTCCCACGCCATCACTTCTGGCCTGGATTATCGCCATAGCCTCCTGCGTCCCAGTGTGGCCCCTGATCCCTCCCCCACGGTTGTTCTTAACACCGAAGCCAGAGCTAGCCTTCTAAAATGTAAGTAAGGTCCTTCTTGCTGAGACAGCACATTGGCTCCTCATTTGACCACAAAGATCCCACTCTGAACCCTTAGCCCTGCGACCTCACCTCCTACCACTCCTGCCGCAGCTGCTCTTCTCCAGGGCTGTTTGTCTGGTAAACACCTAGGGATATTCCTCGCTTCCAGGAAGAAGTATGCTCCTTCCCCCTGCTTATCCAAGTGCATCCTTTTGGTTTATCTCTTGTGTTCCCCCTTTAGGAGATGGGGATCTGTTTCCTCTTCTTAGAAACATAGGGCTTATGCAATACTGAGGTGGAAACTGGGGTCCCAGCTTGCGGGAGACTCTAGGACCGCAGGGTAGTGATGAACTGGAGAGCAGTGCCCCATCTCACGGGGGAGCCACCCACACGCTAAAGGGGGATCACCATGCTTCTAAAGGGGGAGCAGAGCCCAGGTGAAAGGGCGGCTGCTCCTGAATTGATTGCTGCAGGAGGGAACAGAGCCTTTTAAGAAACGGGAAATCGGGGCACCTGGGCGGCTCAGATTGTTAAGTGTCTGCCTTCAGCTCAAGTCATGATCTCTAGGTCCTGGGATTGAGCCCCACATTGGGCTCCCCGCTCAGCGGGAAGTCTGCTTCTCCCTCTGACCCTCCTCCCTACTTGCACTCTCTCTCTTTCAAATGAATAAATAAAATCTTAAAAAAAAAAAAGAAACGGGAAGTCAGGCTTGTGTGTGTGTGTGTGTGTGTGTGTGTGTATGAAAAATCCCCCAAAGGTTATATGTTGACCACTAATTTAAAAATATTAAATACCTTGTGCAGGACAAATAAAACACATCTGTGGGCCAGATGTGGCCCGCGAGGACTGTCAGGTGTAACCTCTGGCCCAGGCTGAATGGTGGCGGGAAGTGGAGACCCCCAGGGGTGGGTGGGGGGATGGATGCCTGCAGGAGCGTCTGTGGTTGGGAGGTGTCTGATTGGGGATGAGGCAAATCACAGGCAAGACAGGGAGGGGTCTTTGAGCTCTGGAAGCAAGCGGTGTCCTCTGGTGAGAGAAATCTTGGACTAGCAGTCAGAAGCCATAATTCTGGTTTTGCCTCTTACTAGCCTCATGCTGCGAATAGTCAGTCACCTGATCTCTGTAAGCCTCAGTTTCCTTATCTGCAAAACGGGACACCTGATCCCTGCCCCACCCAACTAAGTATTGCAGGACAGTGGTGCTGTCAAGACATGACCCAGTTTTGCCCTGCCCCTGCCCCAAAGCCAGGACAAAGTCTCTTCCACGAAGCCTCTTCCCGGCTTCCCAGGGTGGCACCGCCAGCCTGGCCCCCTGGTGGCCATTCATGTTCATCCCAAGTATTGCTGTGGGTGGGGGTGGGACCCTAAAGCCTGGCCCTCTTCACTCCCCCTTCCTGGGCATCCAATGACAGAGGCTCCCAGGGACTCAGGGTGCTCAGCTGCTACACCCTATCTTATTATGGGAAGGAGACCTGGGCAGAAGCCAGGACTTCATGAGAACAGAAAACCTGGGCCTGGGGGATGCCGACGTGAGAGACCTTTTGCCGAGCACCCCTTGTTAGAGCGACCGCTTTCCCTAACGCCTGAAAGTTCCCCACCTGCTCTGCCTTTGGAGAGAGCCAAGGCTGCCGGACAGTCATAGTAAGTACCTCCTGCACTTGGAAGGGGTGTTAATTTCAGCGATGGCTGCTGGCCCGCCTGGCACAGTTAGCACAGAGTCCTGCGCTCCCAGCAACCTAGCAGTATACCTCTACCCATGGCTAAGAGTTCCAGTGTTTAACTGGTGGCCTCTGGCATGCTCTGGGACAGCTAGGCCCTGAAGAGATGGCAGCCTCACTCCCAGTTCAACCTCCTCGGTTGCCTTCTATCCACTCATCTGCTCCCAGGATCCACTCTGCTTCTTGCTGGCTCCTGACCTGAGCCCCAGGCTCACACCTCTCACAAGCCCAAGAGCTGCCTTTAACTCCACCCCTGAACCAAGCACGGCCCCTCACTAGCCAAGGGGTGCCCTAGTGTCCCTGACTCAGAGCACCCTCTCCAGCTCCTAAGGTCCAACTGCAGCTTCCTTCTGGAAGCCGCACCCCAGGACCCTATCCCTGCTCTGGGCTGGGATCTCCCGCATCCTTCTGCCTACGGGACTGGCGGCTCCCGGAGGGCAAGGCAAGCACAGCCTGGGCCGTGGGGGGGCCAGGGAGTGTCTGTGTCTGCTGCCCGTGAGGTGGGAGTGGTGCCCACGTCCACAGGCAGAGCGGGCCACCCGGGCTGGATGGAGTCTACGTGGTGGCTCTAGAGAGCTGGGCCCTTACCTCGGCCTGAGTGAAGTTCACCAGGGCATCCCCAGTGCTGCCCTGCTGGGCGTGGAAGAGCCGGCCCAGCTGGGGGCCCTGCACCACACGGTAGAGCAGGCGCCGGGGGTCAGTGCCTGCACTGGAGCTGGCTCTCAGGCTCTGGCTGCTGAGCGGCTGGACCGACCCTGTGAGAGGCAGAAGGGGCCTGTTGGCCTTGGACCAGGAGCCAGGGCGAGGTCTGCGACTGCTGGCGAAGCAGCGTGACCCTGGCGTGTCACCAGCTTACAAAGCACGCCGTGCTCGGCAGACCCACCTGGGCACACGGTCAGCGTCCGGCTGCCCTCCAGGGAGAGGAGCAGCTGCTTCTGGGCCACTACGCGGAAGAAGTGTCCAGGGGAAACATGCTCACCGTCGGAGAGGCTGAAGCGGAAGCCGCCGTCCAGGCCTCCTGCGGATGGGGGCGGAGTTGGGTCTCACTGGCCCACGGTGGCTCCCCATCCCCAGGCCACCCCACCTCTGAGTACCCACCTCTGTGCGAGAACAGCACGAGCCCGCCGTCTAGCTGGGCCTGGGTGAAGCTATGGACCTCCGTGCCCGGCGCCGCCCGCAGCACCACCCGCCCGTTGCTGGGCTGCTCGATGGTGTAGACCAGGTCCTCCGGTCCTGAGTCACTGTCTGTGCCCCTAAGGGCCTCCGGAGGGAAGGGCACCGTGGCCCCCTCCCACATCTGGGGACACAGGCCTGTGAAAGTTCTGTCCCCACCACGCTCTCCCACTTTTCTCCTCCCTGGCCCCCAGGCCATTACCATCGCCTGCAGCTCAGGCCTGGGCCATGCTGGGCTCCCCCTCACGAAGGGCCCTCCACCCCATTCACCTTCCCCTGTCACCCCAGGGCCCAGGCTCCCTTCTCTCTGCCCTAATCCTGCTTGTCCTACAAGGCCAGCTCGTGTCCCCGACCTCAGGAAGCCCCCAGCTCTTACCCTCACCAAGTTCTCTCCCTTCAAAGACCCCCAGCCCTGACTGAGTGAGCCGCTAATTACCGGGCTCTGTTTCACTCGCAGGGCCGGGGTCTCCCTTTAGACCCTCCATAGTGAGTCTGGGCATGGGCTGGGCACACTACGGGAATGGTGAGCTTTGATTGCCCAGGATGCTTATAAATGGGCTCCCCTTCCAGGTGAGGGAGGGCATGTGGGAGGCACAGAGGCAGGGGAGGCTGAGGGTTGGCTCCTGTCCCACAGCACGGAAGCAGCGCTGCGGTGAGGACTCCGCTGTTTTCGGTGCAGTCACGAGGCCCAACCAGCTGGGGGAGGGGTGTGGGCAGGCCCCTCCCCATGCTCAGACTGAAGAGGAGCCCTCCTCGGCCTCCCGCTTGCCAGCAGGGCAGGCTCCCATTTCTGGGCTCCTGTTACGTGACCCCAGCTGGGTCAGCAACTTGGGGCCTCGGGGAGGGTCTACCATACCTGGAAAACTGAGCCCTCTCGGACTCCAGGGCTCCTCTCCCAGCCCCAGGCTAGCCCCAGCCCCAGCTCCGGAGGGGGAGCCCAGCGTGGAGGTGGGGCTTTAGCTCCCGGCTCCTGGCACAAACACCGTGGACAGCGTCACCTGGTGGCCAAGATGCCACACAGCGCCACATGCCTGTGGTTTCAGGGCCGCGCTTAGCCGGTACCGCCCTCTGCTGGCTCCCCGCGGCGGGGAGCTCCCCACAGGTACATCCTCTACCCTCAAAGGTGTTCGGCGCCTCATATCACAGACGGCCCAAGTCAGCTCTCTTCTGAATCCTTCTGTGACTCCTGTCCACCCTAGAAGCCGGCATCAGGGCCCTGCCCATCCACTATCTTGTGTGATCTTGGTCAAGCCATGCCCTTTCTGTTCCACCAGTAACTACTTCTGTGACTGTGGAGAAATGTGGTGACCTGCCTGGGCCTCAGGTTTGACCTCCGCTTAGTGAGGGCACCACCGTTCTGCGTTCTGCGGGGATGTAAGGGGCAGGAGCTCAGGGAGCCAAGCTGTGGCTTTTACTTGCTGTGGGTAGCAGGGGGGAGTTTAACCCTTCTCCACCTGGAGTCCACCCTTAAGCGCTTGAAAGAATTTTCCTCAGGAGTTCTGGTCCTGAGCCATAGAAAAAGCCTCCTGCTGAGGGCGAGTCCAGGGAACAGCAGGGCCAAGGATGGCCATTCACAAGGCTGCCTACTGCACTTATAAGTGTTCAATAACAAAGTCTCATACCTCTGTTCTATTTTCAGTGAAATAACCCTCCTCTCTTCCCAGCAACCCAGGGATGCACGTGGCAGGGTCCCCATTTCAGAGAAGGAAATTGAGGCTCAGAGAGGGGGAGCTATGTGCTGGGCCTCTCTTTGGAAAGGGAGTTAGGAGGTGATCCCAGGCTGCTCTCACCTTCAGGCCTGTGTTTGTGGTGAGGATGGGGGGTTGGTCATTGACCGGCAGGATGGTGATGGTGAAGGCCGCGGGATGGCTCTGGCGGTCCATCTCTGAGGCATTAGCCACTAGGACGAAGCTGTCTGTCAGCGTCTCACTCCCGTCGTGCACGTAGCGGATCAGCTGCTGTTCCACCTGCCCACAGACCCAAGGCTGAAGGTCAGGCCCCAGCAGGCCTGAGAGCTGCGAGAGTCTCAAGCCCAGCACCCTTGTTGCGCTGCCTTTGGGGGTGGGGGAGACGGACTCCTCCAGAGCTTCAGTTCCCGCAGGCGGAAATGGGGACAGCCATTTCTCCGGAGTGAAGGACCGAAGGAGGAAACGGGACAGTCATTTCTATACCCCAGAGAGGAAGGAGTGACGTAAGGTATCAAAGCAGAGGCCTTCCACCCATGGGCGCTCCCTGCCCCCTCTCGGCCTACGGCTCCCCCGCTCGGCCCCCCGAGCCGGGCTGCCCCCACGGCCCCCGATGGCTGTACCTCTTTCCAGGAGAAGGCGCTGAGCGACCCCTCCTGAGGAGCCTCCTCTCTCCGCAGGGCCCCGTGCTGGGGCGGCTCCAGCACCCGCAGGCCAAGGCCCGGCAGCGTGGGGAAGAAAGGCCCCGTGACGCGGAGCAGTGGGGGGGCCAGCGTGCGGGCGCCGCCCTCAGGGACGCTGAAGTTCTGGGTCTCCAGTGGGATCGCAGCGGGCAGCACCTCCAGCTCCACGCGGACGCCCTCAAGGGGAGCACCCAGGCCCGAGGCCACGTCCAGGGAGAAGGCGTCGGTCCAGGCCTCCGGGCGGGAGTGCAGGTAGAGCACGCGGCCGGCGTCCACCGCCTCCTGAGAGAAGCTCTGCACTGGGTCCAAGCTGGGCGGCTGGGCCGCTGGGGCGCTGTGGGACAGCATCACCAGGTAGCCGGCACGCGGGGGCGTCTTCACGGAGAACACGATGTCCGTGGGTGGCACTGCCTCCTGGGCTGCCTGGTTAGCAGAGGGTTACAGAGGGAGGCTGTCGTGGTCCCTAGCGGCCAGAAAGGCTCCGGCTCCACGCCCCCCTCCGTCCCCCAGGGAGTGCCGAGGCGCCGCTGCTCACTTAGACACACAGACACGCACTCAGTTTCGCACACACAACCCCCAGACACGCAGCTGGTCGGGGGCTGCACCCTTTGACCAGCCCCAGCCGCAGTCACACGCTCACACGGCCTCTGAGACGCACACTCCCTAAGAGATGTACACCATCACACGCCCCCAGATTCGGTGACACAGAAGTACAATATCACCACACACTGATGTGTGGGCACAGACACACACGTACATCTCACACGTAACACACCCTTGTAACACGCACGCACACACGCATACACAGAGGGAGCCCCTGCCCCCGCTGTTGATACTCTTCACCACCAGAGGGCGCGCCATCCTTCTGAGAGGGGCAGACGCCACGGACTACAGGCTTTATGGAGCGTGAAGACCCAGGTCCCGCCCAAGGGCCACTGCGTGCTCTCTCACCTGATGGTCCAGCTACAAAAGGCTACATGTCACCCCCAACTCACATTCCTGATCCCGTGCCTTTGCCTGGAATACTGTCTGTATTCCCGAATTCTGTTCTCTCTGCCTGGAATACTGTCCCCTCATTCCCTGCAACTGAAACCCCAGGCTCTTCAAAACCTGGCTCAAATGCTGCCTCCTTCAGGGCAAAGCCTTTCTGATGCCAGACATGTTTAATCACAGTCTGGAACCACAGAGGGCTCAGAAATTGGCAGTGTGGCAGAGAGGGCAAGGACCGGCCTGAGGTCACACAGTGGGTTAGTAGGCCTGCTGGAAGGCCTGTGGCTGCTCTGTGAGGTTCCTGGATGGTCAGCCACTCTCTCCAGGTCCTGAGGCCTGGTCTGGGGTCTGGGAAAAGAGCTGAGGACATGGGAGCCTGGAGATCAAACAAATCTGTCTCCAAGGCTTCCGGTCCTCAAAGTCTGCACCCATGAAAATTCCCCAGGGAACTTATTATTAGAATGCAGATTCTCAGGCTCCACTTCAGAGATTCCATGGCCTGGGTGGGGCCCAGGAATCTGCACGGTTAGCACAGCATGTACGTGTGTGCACCTGACATGCGGAGGCACGCATAACTCACGGGCAGACATGCAAACTCCCCCAGAAACTCGCAGGCATGCCCCCGTGCATGCGTACAGGTACGTACCCAAGGCGCGGACATACACCCAACCCAGGAGTCACCACAGGCGCATCCCCCAACATCCAACCACACCGGGCATGAAGGCTCGCTGGAAGGGCCCCCTTCATCTGGCCTATCACCTCTGCGCGCCCCCCCGGCCCTTTACCTCCAGCTGATCCTTTCTGATCTCAACCGCCTCCCCCTGGAAGACGTAGATCTTTTTGTGCTGGACCAGATGCAGTGGGGCCAGTGGCCCCTCCAGGGCAATGGTGACATGCAGGGTGGCCTCTGTGTGCACAGGCCCTGCCTCCACAGAGAAGGCCAGGGTGTCTCGAGGGCTGAGGCTGCCATTGTGGCTGTAGAGAATAGCCCCGTCCAGCAGGTCCTGTTGGGAGAAGGCCGTGGCTGGCTGGCCGGCCCGGAGCAGCTGCCCCCAGTGTGGGCCGGCTGTGACACGGTAGCGGACCTCATCCCCACTGCGGATGTCCAGGTTGGTGTCCAGGTGGAGCACAGCCGTGTCGATGGTGCCCTGGCCTCCTTGAGGGACCACGAGGCTGGAGCCATTGGCCACATGGAGGTAGGGCTCCGAGGCCTGCACCTCGAGCAGCGCTGTGGCCTGGTGCTGCCCATCGGACACCTGCAGCTGGATCCAGCCGCGGTCAGCCCCCGAGTGCACAAACAGGACTCGCCTCTTCCTGAGGTCCTCCTGGGTGAAGCGGTAGATGGGCCGCGTGGGCTCATCCACAGCCACGATACTGCCGAAGAGAAGGTCCTTGCGGGTCAGTACCAGCTGAGTGTCAGCAAAGCCCGAGTCGGCGTCACTAAAGGCCACATCGTCTGTTGTCAGCAGCCGCCGCCCACCCCGGGCCACGTGGAAGACGCGACTGATGGTCTGCACGGGAGCGTGGTCGTTTACGGGCTGGATGGCCACGCGGAAGACACCTCGCACCTCCTCCCAGGCCATGCCACCGCTGCCGTCACTCTGGCGGGTCGCTACAAAGGGGATGTCATCTTCTGTGGTCTCGGAGTTGTCATGCTGGTATACTAGCCGGCCCTGCAGCAGGTCGTCGTTGGTGAAGGATGTCACCACAGTGGCCTTGTCCTGTGACCCCCTCCAAACCAACCTCCCATGGCGGGGCCGCTCCATGACCTCATACAGGTAGCTGGCACTGTTGAGACTCTTGACGAAGAGGTGGTCAGCCGAGAGGATGCCCTCACCACCCTCGGGCACTGAGAGGAGGATGTTGGTGAGCACGGGAGCGTCTGGGTCACCACCAATGTGGATGGAGAAGGTGTAGAGCGGGGAGAAGTGCGGCGGAGCTGTGACACGGAAGCGGAAGGTGTCTTCGACTGTCTCTGAGGTGCGTGCTGTGGCCCCATAGGTCACCCGACCGGCTTGCAGGTCATCCTGGGTGAAGCCCTGCCCGTCTGACAGCCGTGTGCCCTGTAGCCGAAGATTGCCCTTCCTGGGGGCCTGAACCACCTCATAGTGGAAGGTGGTGGGGCTGGGGCCTGCCTCCTCCTCCTCCAGGGTGGCCTCCAGGTGGGCGGTGGTGAGCGCCTCCTGCTGGGTGTTCTGAGTGTTCAGTGGCTCCAGCCGCAGCAGCCACACCGTGGCTCTCTGGATTGTCACTGGGAAGGACAGATTGCTCAGGGTCTCCTGGCCCACCTGGATCTCCAGGGCCAGGTTCTCCATGGCGTCCTCTGTGCGATGCTGTGGGTCAGTGCTCAGGTATCTCACGCGGCCCTGCTCCACATCCCGCTGGTGGAATGCCTGTGTGGCCCGCCACTCAGCACCCTCGGCCCCGCCTGCCCCCTGCTTCTGCAGCTCCCCAAACTTCAGGGCCTTGGTGACTCGGAACAGCACGCTCACATCCTGCCCCACGGCATTGGTCTCCACTGACAGGTTGGCGGGCAAGACAGGTGCAGCGGAGCCCTGGGCCAGGCGCAGCCCTGTGTTGTGGCGGATCTGAATGGTGGGCCGGACGGCCACCACCTTCAGCGTGGCGGGAGGGCTGGCCTGCAGCCCGTCACTGACCCGGAACGTCAGGTCCTGGGCGGGCCCACTTCGGTGGACGTAGACGAGGCTGCCCGCCTCCAGCTCCCGGCAGGAGAACTCAGTTGCTGGCTCCCCCGGCTGGTCTCGGCGCTCCACGGGGAGGCCGGTGGGGGTGCCAAGGAGCTGGAAGGTGAGGCCTTCGCAGGCGGAGTCTGGGTCATAAGCCTGGAAAACCTCGGGCCCCAGTGGCTTCTGTGTGTGTTCCAGGATCACCATGAGGCTGCCGTGTGGGAAGATGATATGGGGTGGGTCATTGACGGGGTTTATCTGGATGGGCAGAATGTAGGTTTGGCCCCTCCGAAGGCAGGAGGGCACAGGCCCCCTGGCAGTCACAGACACCTCCAGCATCAGCTGGTCGGAGGTGTCCTCAGAGCCATCGTGGACGAAGCGGGCCTTGCGGTTCACCACGTCCAGGAGGGTGAACATTTTCCGTGCCTGAGCACCGGGGATGTCTAGCTCGAGCTCGCCGTGCCGTGCCCCGCGGCTCACGCTGAACAGCACCTGGGATTTGCGCAGCTCGGCCTCGCTCAGGTCCAGCGTGGGCTGCACATGCCGCCACTCGAGCCAGGCCGTGCCACCCTCGGCCACCACCAGCGGGCTGACGGTCAGCAGTTGGGTGAAATTGGCAAAGATAGGAGGCAGCCCCGCCTCAGGCACGCAGGGCTCAGGCAGCTCCACGGCCGGCCAAGCCTCGGGCGCCAGGGTGGAGAAAGCTTCATACGGGCCGTAGGGGTCCTCCTCATACTCATCTTCCTCCAGCCGGCAGCCAGCCCCCATGCTGCGCGTCAGCAAGGCTTCCCGGAGTCCCTGCCTCTGGCCATTGATGCTGAGGTCCTCCATGCAGCCTAGCAGGGAGGCATTGATGGCCCCCGGGGCCAGGCCCAGGCGGTGCTCCTGGAGATGGCGAGAGGCCTCGGCATCCAGCCCCCCCAGGAGGAGACTGCCGCGTGGGTCCAGATAGCTGAGGACCCCACGGTTGGAAGTCCGTGTGGGGTACTGGTCCACGGAGATTTCCAGCTGGTGAGCATCCACGTGGACGCTGACTTCATGGGGTTGCCCATCGGCCACAGGCACGCTGTTGTGGAGCAATACCGTGCCCTGGCCCTTCTCCACCACAGCCCGCAGATGGCCCTCAAATATGTCCACGTAGATGAAATCCCCCTGCCGGCCCCCTGCCTGGAAGGCGAGGGGCGCCTGTTGGCTCCGAGTGGTGAGTATAAACTCCAGGGTGCCTTCCTCCCGAGTGCTCCAGGCAGGGAAGGCCGCCAGCGAGTGGGGCCCAGAGAAGCCCAGAGCCACGTTGTCATCAGCAGAAAACTCTTCAGCGCAGCCGTCGTGCACGCCTGGGGTCAGTGGTCGGAGCAGGTTGCGGCCATTGAGGGTGGCAGCGTGGAGGCAACCCCTCAGGGGCCGGCTAGCTCCCCTCAGGTAGGACAGGCTAAAGCTCCCGGTGCCCCCCAGGAAGATCCCATAGGGGACCTCCAGGGGAGCTCCCAGGACGGGGGCTGAGGCGTTCAGGAGCCCATCGACGGACAGCAAGGCCTCGCTGTCTGAAATGGTCAGCTGCACGGTGTGGGGGGCGGAGTTGCTCAGCAGCGTGTCAGCCGGCGTCTGCAGCCTCAGCTCCTCCTGGCCCAGCGTGAGTCTGACCTGGGGAGAGGTGGAGGAATGGGAGAGGGGCAGCGCTTTGAGTTCATCTGCTTCTACTGTAAGAACACAGCTGGTCTGCCACAGCGGAGTCCCCAGAGCGGAGGTCCCGGGACGGGGGCTTCTCAGGCCACCCCTGTCTCCTTCCTGCCACCTCTACTCATCCCCCAAACACTCACTGAAGTGATCTCTGAGTCAGGTCTAGATGGGCTCTGGGGTCCCTGATGGGAATCAGAGAACTGGCATATAGCAAGACGCTTTCCTAGAAATTCAGTCTGCATTTTTTACTCTCCCCAACTTTCCTATGCGGGAGAGCCACCAGAAAATCACCTTGGTATCCAGATGACTCACCCCTGGGATAATGGGCACCTGGGAATCCCCTGAACGCCCTGGGGCCACTGAGGCAGCCAGGCTCACTGCTCAGGGATGGGGAGCCCAATTCCAGGTGCTCTCTGTGCTGAAGGTTACGTAAAGAAAAGCTCCTGGATCTCGGGTGAGGGATCCTTGGGGAGAGGAGAACACAGTTCCGTCCCTACGACATTGGCACCAGAACTGGCTCTGGGGCCATGTTCTCACGACTGGATGGTAGAATGGGTGGTGGCAGAGTATGGGAACTGGAAGAGCAGAGCACTAAGAACTGTGGCTGCGGGAGTCCAAGTACGGAGCACCCCCACAGGGTGGAGGCATCCCCCTATGGGGCACAGAGGGAGAGTGGCGTTGCCCGGCTGTACCCGGCCTTCGCTCCACAGTGACGCCTTGTGGCAGTGAGAAGCAATGGCAGCAGCAGGTGGGCTGACTGATGACCAGTCCTAGTCCTCTCCCCACTGGGCTGTGGAAGCAGATGGCTTTCCCAAATTTGGACTAAGACCTCAGGTTCTCAAGCTCTTCATGGAGAAGGGGAAGCCTCAAGAGAGAAAGTCAGAGGACGCCTTGCTAATAAAGCTTGTGGTGCCTGGCAGAATGAAACAGGAAAATGGAGAAGCTTTGGCAGTACTGGCTGTTTCCATCATGAACAGACAATGGCACGGCAGGGTGACTGGTGCTTGGCAGGGGGGTTCACTGGGCTCCTGAATCCCAGAGAGGGCACCCAGCCCAGGGGAGTGCCGGGGGACACGTTGAGATGGGGATGCTGCAGGGCTGGGGAGATGGGGGCGGGGCAGGGCCAGGGTAGTCAGGAACGGGAGAGGGCCAGGCCCAGGGCATGTGGTGAGCGAGGGCCTGGCTGCGAGAGACCAGAGGCTGCCACCTGGCCAGGACCGTGGGACGGCAGGCCCGCAGTGAGGGACGGGCCAGCCAGGGGTTGCGGTGGGAAGTGTGGGTGGAAGGCTGCAGGGCACAGCCAGTCCACGAGGGAGTCACACTTTTGGCAATGCTGTTGTTCACCGCACAGCGGAGACCTAGAGACCCTGGGGAGAAAGTGACTCCCATGAGGTCACACAGCTGGTTGGGGGCCATCCGGAGCTAGAGGAGGAGGCCGGCAGGGAGATGTCACTGACCTGTAGGTATCCAGAGTGGAGCTGCAGGAGGAGGTGGTCAGCCTGGCCTGCTGCCAGGAGAAGCAGGGCTTCAGGCTGGGACGTGGAGAACTGGAGCTGGAGGTCTATGTCGGTCAGAGCTGTGGCCACGGGCACCTCCAGGTGGTTCTCACCGAAGAAGGAGGCTGTGTGAGAGAGGAAGCTGGGGTCAAAGTGCAGACTCTGGCCTGGAGGCGAAGAGGGGCTGCAGAGGCTGCCTAGGCTGTGGGGAGGGAGTTCATGCTGGCGCAGCTTTGTGGTTCTGTGTGGCCCGTCACCTGCTTGGTCCTGGTGCCAGAAGGCACAGCCTCATCTTGTGTCCAGCCCAGACCTTGGCTCCAAAGAAGGCCAGACCCATTCCAAGCAACTCATGTTTCCTCCTCAGAGGTTCCTGGGGCTGGGGGGGCCCTGCCAGCTCTGACTCTCCTCCCCTGGGCCCTACAGGATTCCCCATCCCGGGTCTGGTCCCTCTCGGGCCTAAAGGAAAACCATCCTTGCCTGCGTCACCTGGCTTGATGGTCATAGCCCCCGGAAATGGAGTTCCAGGAGAACTATCCCTACCCCACATTGATCCCTGCTCAAATTCCTTCTCCTAAATGCCCTACGCTTTGGTTCTTAGGCAACGCTTTCCACGCCGTGCCCTCCCACTGTGGGTGGGCTGGGGCCTGGCGGTGGTGCTCAGACAGGCAGCCCCCCATCCCCACTTCTCTCTTGGGCCGCGCTCCCAGATGGCTTTGGGGGTGGGGGTGGCAGGCGTCGGACTGAGTCCACCAAGGAGCAAAGGCTCTGAGGCCAGATGGAGACCACGTGCAGTGCTGGACCCCAAATGGGCCCAAACTTCCTGCATCACCCCATATTGCTTCCTCCTGCAGAGCTATTGTTAGTCCCTTGTGAGCGGTCAGATCCGGCCCTATTGTCTCCACCATGGCTGGGGAGCCACTGATGACTACAGCTGACTTTCTGAGCCTGGGTCTATGGCTAAAGACAGGGCCTGGGAGGGCTAAAGTTTTGGTGAGCAGACCAGAGGGCCCAAGTCCATATGGCCTGAGCAGGCCATATCTGGGGTTCCCCAAGGCTGGTGGTCATTGTGCGGGGCCCCTTGGGTCCCATATGGGATACCTCTTCTTTTTAAGCTGCCACCTCCTCCAGACCGTTTCCCAAAATTACCCTCCCTTGACCTCCAACCAGCTGCAACAATTTCTGGTTTACTTCTTTTGCAGAAATTAGGGCCAAGCATAACTTTGGCTCTGTTCCCCAGAGGTCCCGGGCTAGGGAAGGGTGGGGCGGGGTGGGGGGAGATAGAAATGGTTTAAAAAGGCTATTCATCTCGGCGGGGCTTCCCTTAAGCCCTGTGTGCGGGAGTCAAGGCTGGCCTTGACAGGGATGATCTGGCACCAGCCACACACGTGCTGGTCCCTGACCTGAGTGGTGGCACCAGCCGCTGGAGGAGTCCGCAGGGATGTCCAAGAAAGATAATGCTCTTCCTCTCAGGCTGAGCCGAAATCTCTGCAGTTATCCCCTCTTGCCAGCACTTGCCGGCCGCCAGAACCTTGTCTGAGGGGCTAAAGGAATCAAGCGAGAGCTCCAAAACCGTCTGGGTGGGTAGGGCCCTGCAGAGCCAGCAGACCTTGGCGCCAGGGAGAACTGACGAGGCCGCCACCTCATCCGCAAGGATATTATTTTTTTTTAAGATTTTATTTATTTATTTGAGAGAGAGAGAAAAGAAATGAGTGGGGAAAAGGGGCAGAGGGAGAAGCAGACGCCCCACTATCCAGCGAGCCCCCTGTGGGGCTCGACCCCAGGACCCAGAGATCACAACCTGAGCCCAAGGCAGACACCCAAAGACTGAACCACCCAGGCGCCCCCAAGGGCATTGATTCTTAAGAACAAAAAGCAGCACCCCAGCACAGAAGTGAGGGGGCCGTGGCGCCGCAGGAATCACTGCGGCAGCTGGCAAGAGCTGATTGTTAAATCTGCAGGAATTTTGCAAGCCATGTTGCCCCGGGGGAGTATCTATACCATGGAAGAGGAAAAGGCTACAGATGAGGGTTCTTTCTCCCCCAGAAAGCCCGTTGCTCAACAGTTACCTATTTAGCGGGGGAGGGGGCCGTCTCCCTCCGCTGCGGGGGAGGGAGCTCACACACCCAATCACACTCCCTTTGGTTAAAGGTGGGTGCGGGCATGGTCGGGTGCCCAGACAGGAAGTGAACTAGATGGCCAGCGCTGCCCACTGAACCACCTGCCTCTAGCCCCCCTGCCGCCCCCCCTCCCAGGAGGAGAGGGGCAGCCTGTTTAGCCTCGCTATCCAGGCCGGAGTGGGAGGGTGGCAGGAAGTAGAGGTTCTTTCCAGAGAGCTGGGGTCTGAATGAGCCCATTGAGGGGCTGGGCCCTGCTGTTTCCTGTGGGGCTGGGCAGGGAAGCACTCACACAAGCTGCCTTGTGCGCGGGCCCGGCAGCCCCCTCGCCCCAACAGAGGCCTCGGAGGCCTTGCTGGCCAGGGTTTTGGAAACTCTGACAGCGCCTTTCCCCCCACCTTGTGGTCTCCTTCTGTTGCCCCTTCTGATGGGCCGCAGTTGCAAGGACCCAGCATCCCTGTTCTGGGAGATCGTGGGAGAGGCTGTGAATGGGGAGCCAGTGCAGAATAAAAGAAGTGAGTTAGGAGTTAGTTCCAGAAGGCTTCCTGGAGGAGGTGAGGGTGGTAGAGAGGAGAGAGGGAGGGGCCTGGGTACTTTCACAGGGCAGCAAGGCCAGGTGAGAGACTGGCAGCAGGGGTGCACAGGCTCTGGAGAAGCTGAAGACAGAGGAGGAGAAGGAAAAGTAGCAGGAGCCAAGCCAGCCTCAGTGGCCTGACTGGGGTCCCAAGGCAGTGGAGGGGAGGAAAGAAGGCATCATCACTGCTTGGAGACTTGCCCTTGACTCTCCTGGGTCAAGAAGACCCATGATTCATCCAAACACCAGCTCAGGCCTGTAGCAGCTATGTGGGCCGCCCTTTGCGCCAGGAGAAGGGGCCCAGTCTGGTTCCGCCCCCCCCCCCCACTTTGTAAAATGGGCCATCCTTCCCAGTCCCTCCCCCTTCTGTTTGTGGGGATTAGTCCCGAAGGTCCCTTTCTGGTCCCGGAGTCTGCTTTCAGATAGGGGTATGCAGAGGGTTAATGGTGTGGGCTGTCTGGGTGGTGCCAGGCGTTCAGTTCAGCGTGGGGGGCAGGAGCGGCAAGGAAGGGGTCTGGGGTGAGTGGGAGGGGCCGAAAGAATGCCTCATGTCTGGGTTTCTGCACCTGAGAGACGGTCGGTGGGTGGGTGTCCGGGACTACGTAGACGTCCGTTTGCGTGTGTGTTCAAGTGTGTGGGTGGCTGCTCGGGGGTGTGTTTTGGGTTTGCATAAGGCTGTGTGTTTGTGCATGTGTGTGCGTGTGGGCTGGGAGCCGCCAGGACAGAGCCGTGATTGTGCCCAGGCCTGTCCTGCCCCTCGGTGCCGCCCGCCGTGACTTGGCTGGGCCTGGCTCGGTGAAAGGGGCCGTGTGTTCCTGGAGGGTGCCCGCCCCTCCTGCCCGGCGCCTGGCCACCGCAGAGGTTTGCCGAAGGTGAAGCATCCCGCAGCTTCCCGCCTTTCCTGACCACGGACAGGGCTGAGGCCGAGTGGCTCCATCCCTCTTCCTGAAATGAGGGGACGCAGAAAAGAGCCTATGCCCTTGCCCGCCAAGCCTCTTCTCAGGCGGCGAGATGAAGCGTGTCCCCCGCAATGTCCCCGCAAGCCCCCCTCTGCAGGGCCCAGGTTGTGCCGGCATCTCCTGTCTCCCTGGGGGCACTCCTAGTGTGTGTATGAATGGGGACCTGAATCCTGCCCCCGGGGGCCCCCACGCGTGAGGCTTACTTCCCCCACGATGCTCTACTCTTCTCCGTCAGTGGCTTGGGACAATGGGTCACCTTGTGGGGAGTATCTCTGCCCATCAGGCTCCCACCGTGCTCTCCTGGGCTGACCAGCGGCAGGGTCTCAAACATGCGTCCCTTTTCTAGTCACCAGGGGTGGGGTTGGCTGCAGACCCTGATCCTTCTGAGTCCTCACGACGCCTGGGGCTAGCCACACCGTCTTTCTCCAAGTCTCTGCCCCTTATCTCCTTTGTCTGGGTCTTGGCCATTTGCTGCCTTATCTCTGCCTCTCGGCCTTCCCTATCCTGGCTGTCACTGGGAGCACCACCCCTGCCCCAGGATAGGCTAGAGAGCTAGGCCTGGGGCCTCTTGCCTCCCATCCTTGGGTAATGGGTTCCTTGTATCAAAGTTCTCTGCAGCTTTAGGGTTCAGTGGGGTTTCCAGACAGACAAACTGAGGCTCCAGAGGAGAAGCAACTTGACAGAGAAGCAGAAAGCCTGCAGTTCTTGGCCCAGCCACCTGAATGAGCCGCGCTCATGCAGGCACCTCCACCCCACACTACTCCCAGGCAATCAATCCCTGTGTGCCCTGTTCCCGCCACATTCCTGGTTGCCTGGGGGCAGCCAGGCGGCCCCACAGTCAGCATGCGTCATGGGCGTTCCTGGGTGTCTGCTGCCGCCTGCCTTTATAAGGGAGGAAGTTTGGGAGTCAGAGCTGCTGGGCAGAATGGCCTTGGGGGGCGGGGCAGGGCCCAGGGGCAAAGGGGGGCAGTGGGAGACCTGGACACGTGTATACTGGGGTGGTATACCCAGTGGTCCTGAGCTGGAGCAGGAGGTGAGAGAAGAGGGCTCCAGACTCACTCACTCGTTCATTAGCACAGTAACAGAGGCCTGGAAAGAAGAACTACCTGGGGGAGGCAGAAAGCCTGGGAAAGACGTTAAAACCAAGAGTGAGAAATGAAGACCCCCCCTCCTCCACAAAAACTGAACTCAGAGGTCCAGACAGAGGCCTAACAAAGGAGATGAAGGAGGAGAAACCAAGAGAGACCCAGAAGGCTTGATGTTGGCGGCAAGCCTGCTGTCGTGGACCTGAGTGTGGAAGGCGAGGAGGGGCCACGGCCAGACAGCTGGGCAGGAGAGGGGTTCTGCTCTCAAGCGAAGCTCCTTGGGGTAGGGCAGCAGGGCGGCAGATCCTGTTTGAGATCCATGTCCTAGGCAGGCAGGGGTGAGGCTGGGAGAGCCCTTCTCCTGTGAAGTCTGAGGGGGGCCATGGGGGAGTGCTCTAGGATGGCCAAGGCAGGGATGGGCTCTCTGTCTCCCCTGTGGCTGTGTATGTGGGTGGCCCCGTGTGAGGGCAGGCCTGGGCCAGGTGCCCTGCGCCAGCAGCTGGGCCCTCCCTGAGGTCACCCAGGCCCTCCAGAACTCTGGCCAGATCCTGTCCCCTTGTGCCTCCAAGGGATGAGCTTTTCCTTTACCAGCTTTCTGCCCCCAAGGCAGGGAACTTCGGAGGAGGCTGGGAGGGGTGGAAACTTATCGAGAACCACAGCCACAGACCCCAGGCCAATGGGGCTGACGCTCCCCACAGTGCGCGCTCCCTTTTCCGAGCTGGGAGAGCAGTGTCAGGAGCTGGCATGGGAACCCAGTCGCACAGAGCACCGAAGACTGTGCGTGGCCATGGTGGGTGGCACATAGCCATGAATGTATCTGAGTGCAGGTCTGTCACAGCGTACTGCGGTGGGTGCGGGGCAGGCGGCTATGTGGTGCGGGGGTCCAGTCTGGCTCTAGATACTGGACATGACCCTCCCTGGCCGTGCTGCACACCGTGCCTACTCCGGTATCAGCCCCTCAGCGCATCCCAAGGCTCAGCCCTGTCCACTGAGCTGTCACCTTCCCCCAGCCTGTTACCTCCGAAGGTAACAAGGGGGAGGTTAGAGAGATAGACTTTAGGTCAGACCAAACGGACAACATAACCTGCTCATGGTGGGGACAACAGGGTCCCAAGAGCCGAGCCTAGATGCTTACCACCTGCCGGGGCGACTGCCGGGGAGAGGCTCGCACACCAGCACAGCCTCACTCTCCTACCTCCCTGGCCCCAGCCTGCGAGTCCACAACCCAGGGCCATCCTGGAGGCCCGCTGCTCCTCTCTTGCCCCACAAGCCACGGCCACAGGAACAAAAGTAGTTTAGTTCAAAGTCACGCAGAACTTAGAAAGGGAGCCCTTCCTCTTGGCAGACAGCAGCTTCCCAGTAGGGAGCCGATGTCAGGCTCTGCACTCATGGGCAGCCAGCCTCCCCATCCCAGCTCCAGGGAGACCTCAGCTGGTGTGGACGTGGGCCCGTTTCTCTTCACTCCAGGAACTCTTGAGCCATAAGACTCACTCTCAGGGCCCTCGAGAGTTCGGTTGCCTTTTTGGTTCTTGCGAGACCAAGGAAGCCAGGATGGTACAAGGTTCCTCAGCTATTGGCTGAATCCTGACCCTCGTCACTGGCCTCAGCAACCGGTCCTCTAACCCAAAGCCTGGAGGCCACCAAAGCTGAGGGGCCTACACAGGGGGACATTTCCAACTTAGGGACCCCCTCTAAAAAGTGATTACCTAAAAGGACTGGTACCCTGGGCTCCCAGCCACGTGTCCCAACCTTGGGGCCATGTGTGGTACAGAGGAAGCAGGAGGTCAAATGAGAGGTTTGCTCCCGAAGCGGCTCAGAGTCCACCCAGGCTGGAGGGCAGGGGCGGGGAGGAAGCAGGGCCTCAATGGAGTCTTTGTGGAAGGCCTGCTGCTCCCCTGGCCCGAGGCGCCGAGGGGTGGGGCTGCTGCGGTGTGGAGCAATTCTGAGAGGCTTTTCCTTGCCTTATAATTTTCCTCCTCGTGCAGGGCGATGGATGGATTTCCAGGCCCTCCTCCATGGCCCCTTTCCCTGGCTTTCCTGGCCCTGGGAGGTGGTGGGGATTGGGGGACCCTCGTCTTAGTGGGCCCAGGCTGAGGTAGGGGATCCGGCAGAGAAGAAACAGAGCGAGAGACCCTCCTCACCCGGCACTGGGCCTGCTCAGCAGCCCCTTCCCCCAACAGGGTCTCTATGAGGTGGCTGCCAGGGTACAGGTGAGGCCATGAGGCTCGCAGAGGACACTCCCTGTGCTAAGGCCTCAAGAGGCACAGCGCGGGGCTGGACTCGAGCCCCTGGGCTGCGGCTCTGGGCTGGGTACTGTGGTCTCGGGGAGGGGCGCAGGCACACAGAAGCAGTCAAGGGGTTGTTGTTGCGTGTGTGAATCGGAAGTGGGGCATCTGCCACTGGCTCCAGCAGGAGGAGGGTGTGAGAGCTGGCCCCTTGCCCGGGAGACACACTTTTTCCCTTCCTGTCCTCAGGGGCTCCCTAGGGGGCGGGGGGAGGGGAGTGAGGAAGGGAGGGGAGAGCATCTGCTTTCCGCTGCTGGTTTGGCTGCTGGCCTCTCCTGGTGTGGCTGGACCAGTCTGGTTCTGGGGCTGGCTGAATCAGGGAGGGACCTTCTTCAGGGCTGGCTAAGGATGGCACGTTCCTACAGCCAGTAATAAATGCTGGTCCTGCCCACTGGGGTCTTAGAGATCAGGGAAGAGGGCAGAGGGGCACGGGGTGGGGTGAGAAGCTTGCCCCGTGGTGGGGGGGGGGGGCGGGGACGCTGTGGGGCTGAATCCAGAGCCAGGAAGCGGGCGGAAGCCTGTTGCTCATCTCTGAGCTCTCCCTCAGCTCTGGGATGAGAAACCGCTAAGGGCAGGGCCCTTGGGGAGGTGACTTGGGGCTTCCCCCAGCCTGGCAGGCTGGGCTTGGAGACAGTGAGTGTGTGAGCTGGGATGGGGCTTGGCGGACTGGTCTGGACGCAGGCCTGGACGATTTGGCCCAGCTTGCACTCAGGAGTCTGTGCTTTGGGGAAGCCACACTACCTCTGCCTTAGTTCGTCCATCTGGCATATAGGGAAGGGAGGTGGGATCATCTCACAGACGGCAGTCCCCTGTCCAGGAGACTGGGGGAAGCAGAAGCTTGGGACAGAGCTCCTCCCGCCACATGCTGCTGTGCTCTCTTTGGCTTCAGTTTTCCCATCCGTGCAAAGGGGACTTGGCTGGGGAGACTGAAGCAAACCAGGCTTGCCCAGCCCAGCTCCTCAGGAAGTGGCTGGTGGAGGGCTGTGGTCACTACAGTGGGTACAGTGGAGCCAGACTGAGGCTCCTGAGGACAGGACGGAGGGCCCATATCCCCTGCGCAGGGCATCGGCCGTCCAGGAGGCCCATAAACGTAAAGGAATACAGGAATCAAACGGTGGTGGCCCTTGGCCCCTGGGAGGGATTTTCTATCACTGACCATAGGCCGAGTAACAAGCTTCCAGCGTGGGTGGGATGCCTGCAAGAGGGCGTGGCCTGCCAGGGTGGACCAGGAAACCCCAGAGCCCTTGCTAGTGGCCCCTGTGCTAACCAGGTCCCCCAGACATCCCTAGCCTGAGACCTCTCCCCATGGGCAGGCCCAACTCCTCCAGGAATAGGTTCCCGCCTACCACTCCCCACCTTCCAGGCCTGCGGACCCCCCCGGAAGGTCAGCATGACTGAGCTGTGCCCCGCTGCTGTGCCCTGCCGCTGTGCCCCGCCGCTGTGCTCTCTCCAGGCCACCTCTTCTCGCCTGGCCTCAGGCACCGGCTCTTCACCTTGGCACCCACATCTCTGTCTCCAGCACCAATGCTCCGGGGCTGCACCAGAAACACCCAGAGGGACCGCCAAACCCCAGCCCACCTATCTCAAGCCAGACTCAGTGCCATCTCTCCCCACACCTGCTTGCCTTCCAGAAGGGGCCTCACCACCCACCCATGGCTGGGTAGACATCTGAAAGTCATTTTGAACATTCTCCGTCCTCCCTCCCCATGTTCCAGCCATCCTGCCCCTAAATTCTCTTTCAAATTCATCTCCCCCCTCTTGCTCCCCTGCGCCGTCCCACAAGGCACATGGTCCCCATCCCCTGCTTGGCTTAATGAATTTCCTGCCCTGTTTCGCTAATAGCAACCACTGTTAACCCAAACGGGAGGTCACTCTGTCATCCTCCCTTGTCTGAAAGGCTTCAATGGCTCCCATTTCCCCACCCTAGTGTGGCCCTGAAGGTGCCGGGTTACCCTGTTACAGCCCTGCCAGGCTTTCCTGTTCACCTCCTGTGAACAGCCCACATGTCACTAGGCCTTGGGCTGTTTTCCGTCTGCACCTGACAGGTGCCCCGCTCCCAGCCTTTGCTCAGGCCAGCTCCTCTTTTCTGCCTGCAGAATGCTTTCCTGCTCCTTCAGGAAGGAAGTCTTCCCCCACCCTTCTCCACAGCCCAAATTTCCTTCTCTGCATTTGGGGTGCAAAGACACTCAACTGTGGCTTGGGGACCTGAACTACTGTCACCTCTCTCTGTGAACTTCGGCGTTTCAGGAACAAGACTGGTAGCGCTTGGTGAAGGGAGACGGAAGTGGGGAGCACGAGGGGCAGCTGCACGCTCTAGCTGACCCACATGGGCCCATCTAGCAGGGGCTGCATCTGGAAGCTTGCTCCCACTCTCCCCCACCTCGTCTCACCTCCAGGCTTCTCTTCAGTCCTCCTCTCCCTCCAGGACTCCAGTGCCCAGGCAGGTGGGGGGAGGGGAGAGGCGGGCCATGGCTGGGGTGGGGTGGGAGACTGCCCGAGCCAGGGAGTGCTTTTCTGGGCCTATGGTGACAGAATCTGGTGCTTGTTTTTAAAGCAAATAGAGTCAGAGCCCCTATTTATAGCTGGAGGCCACGGCCACAGACAGGAGATGGCTGGGGTTGAGGCTGTGCAGGCCCCGCTCAGGCAGGGGCTGGGGGTGGGGCCATTCCCAGGCCCCCTGCCCCCCTGTCTCAGCCTCCAAGGAAGTGCCTGTGGGATCTTGACATCCCCTAGACAGGATGACAGGATGACAGGATGTAGCCTGTGCTTCAGGGTGGGGGGGCGGGGGGGAACGGACTTGGGTGAGGGGATGGAAAATTTCTCTCAGGATTGGTCCCTGGGGCCCAGAGTGCCTTATGGGAACGGGTGGAGGTGAGGGTGTGTTGTGTCTGCTGGGAAGGCCAGGGAAGACCTGTGTGTGACGTGCCGGATGTAGAGACAGCACTTGGGGTTGCCACGGGGACTGGGTAGAAGAAGGGAACAGAGCAGGGTCAGAGACACGGGGCGGCCAGAGACAGAGAGACAGCCCTGGGAACAGCCAGGGGCTTGGTTGACCCTGTGAGGAGAGGGGATAGAGGAAGCTGTCAGAGACCTGAGGGGGAGGTCTCTGTGCCACAGAAAGTCTTCACGGTGCTCTGGGCAGAGGGGTCGGAGTCCGAGTTGCAGCCAGTGAGGAGGGGCAGGAATTAGGTATCTCTGTGGCCTGGCCCATTCCCATCCCTGCAGGGCCCAGGGCCTGGAGACCCTCCGGCCCAGGGTGGGAGGCCCAGACCAGTTTGGAGGCAAAGAAATGCTGTGGGGGCAGGGCTGACGCAGATGGGCTTTGTCACCAAGATCCCTGAAAAACTACCCTGGGCAGGTGAGGCAAGGTGGTGTCAGGGCCGCCGGGGACAGGTCTGGGCTCTGGCTTGCCAGGGGGTAGGAGCCCCTGGCCTGGAGGTGTTACCAGCAGAGGCTGCGGCCTCACACATGCTGCCAGCCTCTATCCAGACCCCTCCCTCAGTTGTGCTGTTGGAGGCTGTGGCGTGGCCGTAGCCTGGGGCATGTGTCATGGAGCCCTAGCCACAGCCGGTGACTCAGACGGTTAAAAAAGGAGCAGCTTGGAGCAGTGACTCAATTGGCTCTGGAGGGGCTGGGTGGGTCTGGCTGGTACAAGATGGGGTGGTCTGGGTTTATTTTTGGTAGGGTGGGGCTAGAGCAAGGGGGTGGAAGATGGAAACCGGGGGTGGAGCAGAGTCGCTGCTCTCATCCTGGGAGAGCCCCGGGACTTCATGCCAGCTTGGGAAAGCGGTTTCTAGGTGCCAGGGAGCTTGGGCAGGCTGGGCTGCCTCTTCACCCGCTTCCAGGCCCAGCCCACTTTGCCGTTTGGCCCCTGTCCTATTCTCAAGGGGCTTGAGCTCACAGGTTGCGGCTGACCTTGGGGACTGAATATCCTACCCAGAGGTCCAGAAAGGGAGAGTCTGCCCGAGGCCACGCAGCAGGGCCAGGTATCCCGAGGGCTGTGGTTTCACAGCTGGCTCCGGTCCCTACAACACCTCTCCTGCCTCAGGGCTGTCAGCAGTTGGAGGGACAGGCTCTTGTCTGAGTATCTGGCCCTGGAAGAGCTCAGCCGGGCCTCAGATGGGCGGCAGATGCCCAGAGACAGGGCCTCAGCCGGGGGCGGGAGCCTGGATGCTATTAGCACACGTCCGGGGCGCTGGCTGAGCTCTGCCCAGTGGTCTGCTGAGAAGAGTTACTGCTATGGGGGTGAAGACAGAAGATGGAGGCCCGGACTCTGCCCAGCCTCTCACCTAGCATGTCCCTCCAGCAGACATGGCCCCAGCTAATGGTCCCACTCTGCAGCCCGTTCCCAAGACTCACTTGCCCTCGCCTCGAGCAGCTCTGACCTCACACATCACAGACTCGGGCATCACCAACACCCCCGATGGGTCCCAGTAGCTCAGGGCGGAGAGGGCACTTCACTCCCTTGGTCTGGTTTCTGCCCCTTGTGATGCAGGTCCTCCTGCTTAAGGGGTCACCGCTCCTTAGCGGCCCCATGGGGGCCCTGGCCGTCACCCCTACCTCCAGAGGGGCCCCAGGTGTGGGCCGTGGGCAGGGCAAAGATGGGCGTCTAGGCTCCCATCCTACAAAAGCTCCCGGTGCCTGCTCTTTCTCTTCGTCCCCACCCATCTGCTCTCGGGATAGGGTCTGAGTTTCATTTGGTGGTTCTTTCAACACACGCTGATTGTGTTGTGCCCAGGACCAACGCTCTCCGTCAGAGGGGCCATTAGGCTTTGGGGTGGGGCTGGGGAGGGGTGTCCTGCTTCTCCTCATAGTGGGAGACGTGTGTGGGCCTCGGCCAGTTTGTCAGTCAGATGCAGGACCCCCTCCCCCTTTCTGAAGGGTCCCGGGCTGGCAGGCGGCAGCTGGCTGCTTGCTCCCTTGCGGACCCACCTCCCCTTTCCCATGTCTCTGAGTCTCACACAGACCAGCTCACAGGACCACCTCATCTAATCTCCCCCCTTGGAACGTCTCTCAGAGATGCCCCTGATGGCTGGGCCTGTTGCCAGTCCAGGAGACGATGGGAGTACCAGAAGGAAGTGGGCTCAGGGGGGCACCTGGTCCTCAACAGGCACAGGAGGGGTAATCATTTATCCCCATTTTAGAGAGAAGACTGAGGCTCAGAAAGGTCACACCTCAAGGGGCAGGGCTGGAATGAAATCCTCGGCTCTCTAACGCCATGTTCCTCACCCCCGCGTGCCTGACCTCCCGCCTCCCCCAGCCCTGCCGAAGTTCCGAAGTTCCGGGAGCTGAGGACTCAGACGAGGGAGGGGTGGGGCCTGAGTCAGGACTGAGGAGCGGGAGGGGGCTCTCTCTTAGCTGCTCCAAGGCACCCAAAAAGGGTGATTTGTTCCTTCCCTGACCATGGTGGGAAGTGTGTGTGTGTGCGTGTGTGTTTCTGGGCCTGAGGCCTGCCTGGCCAGCCTCCAGCTGCAGGAGAGCTGGGCTGGCCCCAGCTGCTGTGCACAGGGAAGAGGCAGGGAGGGGCTGGAGTCGTGGGAATCAGCATCCTGGGCCCACTGATATTTATAGCTGGCCCCTCCTGAAATGTGGGTGGGGGAGGGCTGCTTTTAGGTGGGAAAGGAAGTTGGTCTCCTCAGTCCAGCCCCCTCCACCTCCCCAGAGAGGAGGCAGGCCCCGGCCAGAGGCCCTGCTTCAGCTGTGGAGCTGGGGGCTATGAATCCTGAGGTGGGGGTTTCTCCCAGGACCGCTGGTGGAGGGGCTGGACACTCTCTGTGCTAGGCCCTGAGCCAGGCTGCTGAGCAACACTGTCTGTGTGCGTGTGTGCACGCACATGTGTGCGTGTACCTCCTGGGCATCAGACTGACGGGGGTCATGGGGCTGGGGACAGAAAGCCCCCAGAGAAGGAGGGCAGGGCCCCAGGAAGAGGGAAGACCAGGCTGTGGACCTCAGCGATCAAGGGTTGTGAAAAGCCCACAGGTGTGGTAGAGCTGGAGCTGGGCCTTGAAGGATGAGAAGAGAAGAACAGCTGCAGGGAACAGCTTGAAGAGGGGTGGAAGGGCACCAGGGATTATGCACTATTATCTGATGGCTGAGCTCATCAGCCACCTTTTGGGACACAGGATCACCCTGAATGTAGAGGCTGATGGATCGGAGGGGGACAGAGGGCCCAGCATAGTCACGGTGTCTTGGGGCCTGTAGGCAGGTGGCACCATGGGGCTCCAGCCCACCTGGATGCCCGGGAATGTCCCTTTTGGTTCCAGAAGTGGCAGGAGAGGGATGCTGGGGCAGGAGGGGCCAGGTGCCCAGGCTTGGCTGGCAGGAAGCTGGAATTGTGTGCTGCTCCCTGCCTTCAGGCCCCCGGACCTTGCTGCACTTGGGAAAGGACATGTTCCTGGGGCTCTTGGGGTCAGTCTTGATTTGGATTCTTTGAAAGCCAAGAAGTTCTTCCTTGGATCTGATGAGTCTTCCCTGCTCTCAGCATGTTTCAACTCAAAGCAATTGCTTGGTTTTCACATCTTTTTTCTTTTTTTTTCAAGCCACAAACGCATTACCCAAACCACATCTTACATAAAACCCAAATCTACAAGCCTGCTCCCGGAGCTGCTGTGTGTGGCTGGGGGTGGGGCTGGCCTCCCGCACTGCCAGGCTCAGCCTCCTCTGGATATAAAGCCCTGGGGCACCCTGGGCACAGTCTGAAAGATCCTGGTTGACTCAGCGATCGATATGCCCCTCTGTGGTGGGCTCAACCCTGTGTGGAGCAAGATGGTGGAGACCCCTAAGGAAAACAGATGGGAGGTCTGCCTACAGGGAGCTGCTGGTCCTATGGGCAAGGCCACCACCCAAGCCAGGATACAAGGACAAAGAACAGGGAGGCTTTGCCCCCAGCCTGCTAAGGGCTTGGTGTATGACGCTGAGAAAGTGGTCGCCCCTCTCTGGGCCTGTTTCCCTATGAACCGTGGGGAGACTGGTCTGGGGTGGGGAGCCTCTGCAGTGAGGTCTGGGAGGGGAGGCAGCCTCACTGACCCACCACGACAGCTAAAGCCACGAGAGAGACCCACACTGACATGGGTAGGCGTGAGCCGTGGCCGGAGGCCTGGCTAAGACACCTCAGAGCTGGCAGCGCGGCTCCCCTGCAGGCTGGGAGCGCCGGGGTGTGGGCAGGAGCTGAGCGGGAGGAAGGAATGGTCAACAGGATAGGCACTGTTCAGAGCTTGGGGAGCCGTGCCACCAGGCCACCTTGATGGCAGCCCTCAGCGCCACTGCCCTCCATCTAGGACGAACGCGGCTTCATTTGCTAACCCGGCCGTTGAAGGGGGTAGGGGACTTTCTTGAAGAGGATTTGCTTCTGCTGTGACAAAGGAGGGTATGGTGAAGTGGGGTATGGGGACACAGGAGCAGAGTTCTGGGGTCCTCGGGGAGCTGTCCTGCCCCTGAAGACCTGTCACTCTTCCCTGCTGCGGGGGCCTGGGCCCATGGGTAGGTGACCGCCCACCTGGCCCCATCTGGGCTGTTGTTGAGGGGAGTGACAACACTGTGGCCTGTGTGCCTGGAGAGTGACCTGAGGCCAGTCCCTGCATTTCTCTGAGCCTCAGTTCCCTCATTTCTAGAATGGGAATGTTCCCTGACTTGCGGGGCTGCTGTGAGGCTGCGCACGACATGGGTAGCATCCCCCTGGGGGATGTCTCCGGAGGTGAGACAGTTAGAAGATAGCTGCACCCGCTCCCCTGTTTGGAATGATGGGCCCTTCTGAGAAGTGAGAGAGCTAGGCGCCTCTACCGCAGAGAGAATCCAAGTACAAAATCGTTCATACAAACTCGGTTCGTTCCAAAATCACTCATCTACATTCAGTAATAATAATGTGGTACTTTTGAACCCCAGCCGAAGCTTGCACCTGGAGAAAGAGTCTTAGCTCTAGAAAGCTCTACAGAACTGGGCCTATGTCGGGGCAGGGGGCACGTTGGGGGCAAGGAGGGAACTGGGTGGGGTCCGGAGTTGGGGGAGAGGTTAGGAAGGAGCAGAGGGACCAGGAGGGGAGCAGGCTCAAGTCGGAAGGCCCCTCGTTCAGTTGCTCCTGGTAGGCACCGCAGAGTAGCCCGGCAGCCCCTGCGTTATCCTGCCCTCACCTCCTTATCCTGGGCAGCCCCCCATCCCGCCCCGTCCCGCCCCGCCCAGGGCTGTGAGCACAGCTGGCTGCGCACAGCGCTGTTCACACTCGCGTGCACACCCACATCTGTGTGCACGCGCGCGCGAGTGTGCGCGGCAGGGCTATTTCCAAGTCCCCCTCCCCTGCCCGCCCCCTCCGGGCAGCACGCCCAGTTCCCAGCAGCAGCCTATACACTTCCTCTGAAGGCTCCACGCACAGCCCGCTTCTCTCCTGCAGCCGCTGCCAGCCGCCTGGCCCACCTGGCAGCCCCCTCCACAGCCCCCAAGCGGACAGCACTGAAAGGCCCTTCTTGTCCTGCCCCGGAGGGCAGGCGAACGTCGGGTGGGGGATGGCTCAGTTAACCTTGGTTCTTGAACAACTTTTCCAGAGCCTGGGTGGGCTGGGCCAAGGGCCTGGCCTCTGCCCTGCCCCAGAGGCCCCAGGGCAGTGCTCACGAGCGCACACGCACACGTCTCCAGCATCACCGTTCCCCAGAGGATCCCTAGAGGCAGAAGAATCTACCCCAACACAATTCCTTGCACTTGATGGCTCCATGGTCCTGTTCTCTAGACACCCCGTCAGGTCAGAGTCCTCACCCGGGTAATGCAGGAAACCTCCCTACGGGGTACTCCTGCCCCACCCCCAGTCCTACTTCAACCCCCCACCTTCTGTCTTTCAGTCAGCTGTGCCAGGCCAGGTAAAAGGGATGGGAGCCACTGGCCCTGCAGGCTCCGTGCTCACTCCGACCTCTCAGTTTTACTCATGCTGTTCCCCCGACTGGAATGCCAAGTCCCCATCAGCTCAAACCCAGTCTGCCCCACTACTCGTCCCTCTGCTGAATGCCTCCCATAAGGGCTCAGAAGGAGCTGGACACCACATTGGCAGGGTGGCCCTAGCCTAAGCTCCCACACAGGCGGGGAGCTCCCTCAAAGCAGTGCTGGGGGCTCTTCCTGTGCTGCTGCAATTCTCTGTGGGACCTAGAGCACTGTGCTTCCTCCCTGGGGTCTCAGTTTCCCAGTCTGTACAACTAGAAACTTGGCCCAGATGGTCTCCAAGGGTGCTTGACTCCCAGGCCTCATGACCTAGATGTTCTGGAATGTTGATGAATGCAGGGGAAGCATCCCAGTGTGCCTCACTGATACCTGAGACCCCAAGGGCCTTTGGGGCTCAGGGTGTCCAAGGAGGGATGGGAACGATGCCTTCCTCAGGTGGGGGCTGACCCTACGCAGAGACCAGGAGAGGGTGCCGAGCCAGGCATAGTGATAGAGATGGATTGTTGGAGGGGAGCTCTACCTGGGAGGGGGAGAAGATTCAGCTCTCCATCCCCTCCCCATATCCAAATTCTTCCTAAAGGCAGAGATTGGCTTAACAATGTAAAACCCCACTGCTGCCATGCTACTCTCCTGCCTTAAAATCTTCGTTGGCTCCCTTTCGCCAAGAGGGCATAGTCTGTGGGCTGTATTCTGCCATTTAAGGATTCTGTGCCCCAGCCCAATGGCTCTTCCTGGCTGGTGCTCAAAATATGCCTTCTCAAGAAACAATTGTTGGAGAGGATGTGGAGAAAGGGGATCCCTCCTCCATTGTTGGTGGGAATGCAAGTTGGTACAGCCACTCTGGAAAACAGTGTGGAGGTCCCTTAAAAAGTTAAAAATTGAGCTACCCTATGATCCAGCCATTGCACTACTGGGTATTTACCCCAAAGATACAGACGTAGTGAAGAGAAGGGCCATATGCGCCCCAATGTTCATAGCAGCAATGTCCACAATAGCTAAATCGTGGAAGGAGCCGAGATGCCCTTCAACAGATGACTGGATTAAGAAGTTGTGGTCCATATATACGATGGAATATTACTCAGCTATCAGAAAGAACGAGTTCTCAACATTTGCTACAACATGGACGGCACTGGAGGAGATAATGCTAAGTGAAATAAGTCAAGCAGAGAAAGACAACTATCATATGATTTCTCTCATCTATGGAACATAAGAACTAGGATGATCAGTAGGGGAAGAAAGGGATAAAGAAAGGGGGGGTAATCAGAAGGAGGAATGAAACATGAGAGACTATGGACTATGAGAAACAAACTGAGGACTTCAGAGGGGAGGGGGGTGGGGGAATGGGATAGACCGGTGATGGGTAGTAAAGAGGGCACGTATTGCATGGTGCACTGGGTGTTATACAGAACTAATGAATCATTGAGCCTTACATCGGAAACCGGGGATGTACTGTATGGTGACTAACATAATATAATAAAAAATCATTAAAAAAAAAATATGCCTTCTAACCAGGCTGCTGGTCTTCCTGTCTCCACATGTTCTTCTCACATCCACCTCAGTGCCTTTGCTCAGGCTGAGCTCCTGCCTAGGTTACTGACGCCCTTCCCATCTTTCAAGGCTTGGCTCTAGGATCACCGTCTGGGCCGCCCCAGCTTGCCTGGCAATTTCTCTTCTCCATGCTATTCATCTGGATCTTTGCAGACATGACAGGAATTGCTATTTGAGTTTTAATTTGCTTTTCTACCTCCTGAATGAGTTCAGGTTCAGCCCATTCATTTCCGTGTACTCCTCACTGCTCAGCACAATGCTTGCACACTGTTGGTGCTGAGAGGTATTTGAGTATAGCTCTCAGTTGAAGCCCAAGGAGATGGGGGTGCTTGTCTGGAGGCTGGATAAGCAGCCCACTACAGTCACCCCAGATGGCCCCTTCCCACCTTTCCAGAGGCCCAACCCATCACCCAGGCCCTGAGACTTTGAAGGAGGGGGTCCCTGGGAATAGGAGCAGAGAGCCTGGGGATCCAGCTCTGACTCACCCCAGTGGGGGGGGGGGGTCCTCCCCTGACTCATTTCCCTCTGGGTACCTCGTGATGCTGTCCGTTAGAGCTGTCTTCCCCATCTAATGGGGAGGAGGGTGTGGCCTGGGCCCCTGGAGGGCAGAATCAGGCCCTTCTTCTGCTCAGAGTTGCTCTTGGGAATGGTCCCGAAAGATGTAGGCTGAAGCACTGATTCATGCATGGGTAGTAATGACTGATGGGCCCTGCGGCCACAGTTCTTATGGCATAACTAAACCAGGCCTTGACTCAAGGAAGAATGCTGTCATGGCGGGATTTCTGGCATGTAACAGAGAGGAGACACATCCTAGCACCCTCAGAAGGTGAACTGTCACTCAGTCTCTGCTGGGGTCAAGCACCAATGCCTGGGACAGGGAAGTGCGGCGGGGTTGCCCAGGGCTGTCTGGGGGACAGGCTCCTGCGGGGGTGTGGGACATCTGAAGGGCTCTAGGAGGCTGAGAAGTGGGTGGTCCCGTCTGTCACTAACCAGGCCTTCTGAGTTAGGAGAGGGGGCTGAGGAGACAGGAGCGAGAGAGGAAGGCAGGAGGAAGTTGGTGGTGAAGAGGCCATACGAATTTACCTGGGGGCAAGGAAGGGGGCCCCGAGCTGTTGGAGGAGGCCAGGGGAGGCTGCAGGCTGCCCAGGCTGAGGTACAGGGGGGGTCCCACATAGGGTGCGGCAGGGCGGCTCCCTCCCCATTTCTCGCCTTGCAGCACGCCCCATTCCTGGCCTGGGTGGCTGAGGCTGGGCTACTGGCTTCTTGCTGTCACAGAGTATCCTTTGGGCACCAGGGCAGTCCCTGGAAGCCCAGACAGCATTGGGTGGCCCCCTGGTTTTAGCGGACAATCCTGCACAGAGCCACACCCTAGACAATCCGACTGGGGCCAACCTCAGATAGTCAGAGCCCGCAGAAGCCCCGGAGGGAGAGCTATCACTGGGGATCCTGCTTCGATCCCGCAGCGGAACTCCCAGAGAGCCCAATCTGGAGGAAGAGAAGTGCAGCCCCCTCGTCTCCCAGTCTGGGGGTGACTTCTGGGCCCTCCTGTCCCATTTTTCTACCCAAGGAGCCCCCCACAGCTCCGGCCAGGCCGGTGGTCTCAGGCCCCTTACTCACCTGCAGATGAGGATCTGGCCAACATAGCCAAGGTCAAAGCCAGGGCCAGGGCAGGAGCTGGAGGCGCAGGCTGCTGGCCCCAGCGCATCACGGCGGGCTGTGCGGCAGGATTTGCGAGGAGCCGGCAGTCGGGAGCCTGGACACCAGAGCAAAGGCGGGAGCTGAGAAGCCTGGAAGGCTGGCTCCACGGACTCGGACTCAGGCTGGGGCTCTGGAGCAGCCCGCCGCCGCTGCCTTACTTAACTCTGGGGGCGGGGCAGGCGCCAGCCCGCGCTCCGGTTTCAGGACGGGGCTCCCCCGTTGGCCCCCCTCACCCCCAACTTTCTTAAAGGGCCCGTGCTGGGCTGCTCCTCCCCATGCAGGGGTGAGGAGACCCTTACAGCTCCGTTAGATCCAGGCCCCACCCTGCGGATTTGGGACAAAGTCCCAGAGGAGCCTAGACCCTCAGAGCTCTGACCCAAGGGCTCCAGGAGACCTCCTCTGGGAGGAGAACTGAGCTGGGCTAGCCCCCTCACTTCTCTTTCTCCTGCCCTTGGAAGGATGGGTGTGTGTGTGTGTGTGTGTGTGCGTGCGTGTGTGTGTGTGTGTGTGTGTGTGTGTGTATGTATACGCTCCGGGCCTAGGAGGACAGACGCCTACCACCACACAGACTGCTTTTGGGCTGCTTTCCTCTAAGGTCTCCTCGGGACTCCATTTGGACAGAGAGGCACCAGCCTGGAGTTCTGCTCTGTGTCCCCTGGCATTGTGACCTTGGCCTTCTCTGCCCTGCACAGCCTCATTTTCCAGTCTACAAAGGAGAGATGTTCTAGACTCTCCCACAAGGCAGGAGGGATTCTCAACCCCAGAGTATCATTTGCCTCAAAATAACCCTATAAGGTGGGTGAGAACCACTCCCTATCCCCCCTCCCCCATTTTACGGAGGAGAAAACCGGCTCAGAGCTGGAAGTGGTTCCAGCTGGAAGTGGTTCCTACAAGGCCCTAGGTGGAGCGTAGCTCCCTGGCCCTTTGGGACGAGGACCCTGGGCCTCCTAACTCCTGAATCCCAGTGTTTCAACTTCCTGGGGCTACCGCCTGCAAGGGGCCCTGCACGAGCTCCTCCCTAACAGCTTCAGGCTGGGGTCCTGCTCCTCTAGACCCCTCCGAGGCAACAACGGCAACATCGTCAGCCTCGCCCCAAACAGGAGGAGAAAGGGCAATACTACCACAGTACTTCCAGCACGCAGAGCCTCTGCCTGCTCTGTGCCTGGCCTCAGCTTCTCTGCCTAGCAGATGGGTAAAAGAGCACCCCCACGGGCTGTTCCCTCCCTTCTTTCATCAGAATCCCTCTTTCGCCCCCCCCCCGTGGCTCAGCGGGTTAAGTGTTGGCTTTCGGCTCAGGTCATGATCACAGGGTCCTGGGACGCTCAGCGGGGAGTCTGCTTCTCCCTCTCCCTCTGCCGCCGCTCCCCCAAGCTCATGCTCTCTCTCTCTCAAATAAATAAATAAAATCTTAAAAATAAAAAAAGAATCCCTCTTTCACACCTGCCTGCTTTGGCCCAACTCCACCCCAACAGCTCTCTCTTCCCAGCCCCTCCTCACCTTAAAATTTTTTTATAATTAATTACAGTGTAATATCAGTTGCAGGTGTGCAATATAGTGATTCAGCACCTGGGTGCATCACCTGGTGCTCATCACAGCACACGCGCTCCTTAATCCCATCACCTGTTTACCTTATTCCCCACCCAGCTCCTCGCTGGCAACCATCAGTTTGTTCTCTATAGTTAGGAGTCTGTTTCTTGGTTCCTCTCTCTCTCTTTTTCCCTTTGCTCGTTTGTTTCTTAAATTTGTTTCTGTTTCTTCAATTCCACATATGAGTGAGACCATACGGTATTTGTCTTTCTCTGACTTATTTCATTTAGCGTCACACCCCAGCTCCATCCAGGTTGTTGCAAATGGTGAGATTTCCTTCCTTTTGATGGCTGAGTACTAGTCCACTGCACGTGCCCACCAGCTCTTCTTTATCCACTCGTCAGTCCATGGGCACCCGGGCTGCCTCCATGTCCTGCAGGTATAATGTGGCAGTAAACTCAGGGGTGCGTATATCCTTTCACATTCATGTCTCTGTTTTCTTCTTCCTGGCAGCAGAAATACCGGGTCTCAGAGGTTCTGTGGTTCTGCACAGCTGAATACCTGGAAGTGGAAATACTGCATTAGGGTACTTCTATTTTGAGTTTTTTGAGGAAACCATGCTGTTTTCCAGAGTGTTCAGGCCCTTGACCAGCAACTCTCCCACCATGTGTACAACCCTTCACAGTTTGCCACAAAATTAAGCCCCATTTTGCAGATGAAGAAGCTGAGGCTGAGAGCGATCGAGGGCCTTGAGCAAGTCTACACTGCTGCAGAGAGGTGGAACCGGGTCTTTGACGGCAAGCCTGGTGTTCTTACCACACAGCGCAGCGTGCTGGTGCCGTGTCGTGTGGTGGTTGTGAGTACTGACCTCGAACCCAGGCCCTGAGTTCGAATCCCAGCTCTCCTACTTGGCTGTCCAACTTTGAACAAGTTGCTTCACGTCTCTTGTGGCTCAGTTTTCTCATTTGTAGAACTGGGCTAGTGAGGGTTAAATGCATTCATGTAGCTCATGCGCCTAGCCCAGGGGCTCGCATGCAGCAGGCGCTCCACCAACACATGTCTTTTCTCTTCCTTCTCTGTAGCCCTCACAGTTTGTACACCGCTCCACACTTATCACCTCCCCTGATGAGAGCTCAGTCCCTTAAGGACTGAACTTTCCCGCCAGAGGCAGCTGCATACAGTAGGTGCTCAATAAATGTGCACTGAGGTTGACTAAGAAGCCAGTGCTGCTGTTCTGTGGGGTTTTGGCAAATGGAAGAACTCCCGTCTGGTTCACCCTAGGAGGCCTGGGGCGGGGCTGTACTCAGCTGGTCTCCGGTGGCAATAAAGCCATTGATTCCACAACTTGTCCCTGTCTTTCCTTCCCCCACCCCCAAGTCAGCAAGGCACCTGGTCCTTGTTAGGGGCTAATTACTGGCCAAGTGTGGGCCTAGGGTTGGGGGCACTGCTGGGAAGACTGTGTTTGGAGGAAAAAGAGCTTTTTTTTTAGGAATGAAAAAAGAAGAGAAGTCTTCTGCTTCTTTATGAATCAAACACTTGGGTGGAGACTTCTACCCACCCCATTGCCCTCCCCTCCCTCCCCTCCTTCCCTTTCCCCATCTTCTCTCCCCCATCCCTACCCCCACCCCCACGCACATTTACCCACCACTACCAGGAGTCCTTTGTGGGGCCTCCAGACGGAGTTCCCGCCCACAGCCCGCAGCCCAGGGTCAAGTCAGGATTCGCACGGGCCTTCCCCTGCCTTGTTGCTAGCTAGGGAGAGAAACACAGGCCCGGGAAAACAGTGGCAAGCAGCGCAGCGGTCGTAACCCACGCTTCTCTGCTGGGGCTTCCCAGTTTACAAAACATTCACCTGGTCTCTTGACAACCCTGGGAAGCATGCATGTTGGGGGCTAGTGTTCCCTTTGCACTGATGAGAACACTGAGGCTCTAGCGGACACGGGATGCTGGGGCTCAAGCATACGCAGGTTGCCCTTTGTCCAGCCTGCACCCAGGGCCGGAAGCCCGGGGTGGTGCCGAGTGATGTCATGCCAGCAGACTGGCAGAAAGTTGAGGCCCATGTTGCTTTGGGGTTGATCCCTGACCATCTCCTCTCTCTCAAGAGCAGAGGTGGTTGGAGCCGGCAGTGGCTGCTCCTCCCTTGTCCCCTCCCTGGCCTCCTCAGCATGCCTCCCTGGGTCCCTGAAGGCCGGGTCCAGAGCAGAGCGGCCCAGGGCCTCCCTGGCATCCTCCTGGCTCAGGCCTTCTTCCTCTTCTTTCCAGTCTTTGCCATGAACTCCTCTGGCTTAGGCTGGCCAGCTGCCCTTGGTGGCCATCCCTGACCGTCCCTGCCTCCCTGGCCATATCTCACCCTCCTCCAGGAAGCCCTCCCAGTCCTTCCTGCCTTTCCACAACTCCCTGGAATAGTGCTCTCTGAATTCTCCTAGTGGCTCCCAAGGCAAGTCTAGCCGGGTCAGGAGGTCTCCCCAGCCCCTCTACGAACTCCTTCTCAGCAAAGCATGGGACAGCTTTCAGGGCAGGGAGGCAGGAAACTCAGAATGCACTTGAAGACTGAAGAAGGATGTCCACAACTCAGCTGAAGGAGGATTCAGGGTGTTCTGAAGCTTCAGGGACCTGTGGTATGTGCTGCCTCAGTTTCTCTAAGTGATCTGCCTCTGTGAGAACAAGACAACAGCACGCCCAGCATCGCCCACTTTCCTGCCAACAGAGTTCAGCTAGGATGCTGGCCAGGCACTCCTGGTCACACTTACCCTCTGTCTTCCTGGACTCGGTGCCGGCTCTGGCAGCAGCTACGGCTTGGTCCTGCCCTGGCCAACGCCGGGCCCTCTGAGTGCCTCTGTGTTTTGCACTCTGACCACAGGGCTCCACCCAGGGAACCTGTGGCCAAAGCCAGCTTGCTGGTAAATGGCGGGTGCTTATGCCCTAGAGGGGGTGGTGTCTGTGCTGGGGTGTACTCCCACTGCCCAGGTCCTGCCCTTTGGGAATCAACCTTCTGCTGTGAAGGGCATAGAACCCAGGCCGCTACTGTGCAAGGGGACACGGGTTTTGGGCCCCAGCTCTGTGGCCCCGTAGTCTTGTGGCCAGGGCCTCTCAGGCCTGGCCTTCTGACTAGGGGCCTCTGCTAGGAGGGGTCTTCCTGGCTGGAGGCATCCGTGGGGCTCCTGTAAGGGTGGGCAGCCGGGCCCAGGAGGGGCGGAGGCAGCGATTCCCAACAATTACACAATTCAGGAGCTGAGAAGTTGTGTGTGCTGTCCTCAGGAGCCAGCTGTGGGTGGGAGGCTGGTGGCGGGGCTTTGCCCTCAGCGGGAGCGGGAGTGGGCTTTGAGCCACGCCCAAGCCCAAGCCCTATCGGGGAGACAGGGGGGAGGGGTGGTGTAGGATCCCCTCAGGGTCTCCGGTCGGGGCAGGCCACACCATGTCCACAAAAGCCTGTGGCTTCGGTGGCTATGAGCAGCTGGCCACAGCTGACTCCCCTGGGGTTGTGCTATTTCTAAATATTGGCTCATGCTGTTAACCCCTGCTGCGCTGCACCAGGAGACCCTGGCTGCCTGGAGAGAGTGTGTCTGGGAGGCGGAATGAAGATTTCCCGTTTGGATGGAAAATTTGTGAACACACTTGCTCAGAGCCTGGCCTTTGGGGGCTAGGGCAGGGCTCCTGAAAGAGGGATGGAAGTACCGGCTCAGGACGGAAACGAGGCTGGCGACGGGCGTTGGGAGATGTGGGTCTGAGCTGGCAGCTGGGCAGGGCAGTGGAAAGAATGTCGGCATAGGAGCCAGCGGTCCGGTTCTGCCAAGCCTCTTCTGTGTGGCCTCAGGCGAGTCACCTCACGTCCCTGCGCCTCTTCTCTCACCTGTAAATCGTAGAGCCGCTGTGGTGTCTGATGGTGTTTTCCAGCAGACGTGGGCCTTTCTACACTGCGAAGGGGCAGTGCCCGGTGGTTATGGTGATGGCAGTTGTTGATGCCAGGGTCCTGCCATCTGCACGACCCCCAGGAGTCCCCTGAAGGAAAGGCAAGACTGACAACCAAGAGGCAGCCGGAGCGAGCTGGCCGGCTGCCTCAGCCGGAGTGGGCTCAGTGTGCACGCACCTTACATGAGGACATAGTTTGCAGTGCAGCCTCTTGGGGCCCCCCTGGCTTGCTGTCCGGGTGCAGTGAAAACCCGTGGTAGCCAGCCTCCAAGACGGCCCTCCACGGTCGCCAGCTCTGGTGTTCAACCTTCGTCTGGCCACTCCCACATGGAACAGGGCTGAGCTGCAAGGCCCCTAAGAACTGTGGCAGTGACTGAGTGGGACCTCCAAGGCGAGGTCATAAAAGATATGGCAGCTTCCGGGGCGCCTGGGTGGCTTGTCGGTGAAGCGTCTGCCTTCAGCTCAAGTCATGATCCTGGGATCGAGCCCCACATCAGGCTCCCTGCTCGGCGGGGAGCCTGCTTCTCTCTCTGCCGCTGCTCCCCCTGCTTGTGCTCTCTCTCTCCCTCCCTCTCTCTTTCTCTCTCTCTCTGACAAATAAACAAAATCTTTGAAAGATACGGCAGCTTCTGACTGCTCGCTCTGGGGCAAGCCGGCCACCATGACTGAGGGGCCTGTGGAGGCCCTACAGGGGGAGGAACTGGGGTCTTCTGCCAACAGCCAGCCCCAGCTTACCACTCATCTTGGAAGTGGGTCTGCCAGCATCCATCAAACTCCAGAGGACCAAGGCCCTCACTGACCTCTTGGCTGCTGTCTCATAAGAGATGGGGAGCCCACACCATCCCCCTGAGCCGCTTGTGAACTCCTCACCCACAGAAACTATGCGCAATAGTTAATGTTTATTGCTTTATTAAGCTCTTAGGTTTGGGGATAATTTGTTACGCAGCAGCTGATAACTGATGCAAATCTGTGCAAGTGTAAGTGCTAGTCCAGGGAGTCTGACTGCGCTGCGGCTGGGACTCCGAAAGTAGGGCTCTGCTCCCACGAGGAGGGACCTTTTCTTGATCAGTCAATGGTTCGACTCATTCATTCATCCAACAAATCTTTCTTTTCCTTTTATTAAGATTTATTTATTTATTTTAGAGAGAGAGCGAGAGAGAGCAAATGGGAGGAGGGGCAGAGGGAGAAAGACCAGGAGACGCCACGCTGAGTGTGGAGCCTGATGCGGGGCTCGATTCCAGGACCCTGAGATCATGACCTGAACTGAAATCAAGAGTCAGACGCTTAACTGACTGAGCCACCCAGGCGCCCCTCAACAAATACTTCTGAAGTACTTACCATATATGTCAGTGCTAGGCTGGGCCTGGGGACACAAGACTAAATGGCAGGGTCCTGCCTGGGGGAGCTTGCAGGCTCCCCAGAGGGACGCGGTGACTGTTGGATATGGACAGTAAGGATGAGGGAGATGTCTGTGACGAGCCCAGCTTTCCAGTTTGGGCCCGTGGATGGCTGGTGGCATCGTTGCTTGTGATAAATGTGGGTAGATGACATCTCGGGAGAGAAGCTTTGGGGATGTTGGTCTTGAGGTTTGTGAGAAATCCAGTGACACCGTGTAGGCTGTCAGATATGTGGGCTGAAAGCCCCTGGGAAGGCCCGGGCCAGAGGCATGTCCGTTTGGGAACCGTTGCAGAGCAGACAGAGGGACTGAAGCAGCGGGAGGGCGGGCTGCCCGGGCGAGAGGAGGGCGGGGTAAGACCACGGGAAGGCCCAGAACTGAACCCTGAGACACTAACGGTTTTTCTTTCAACTTTTTGTTTTGACATAATTTCAGACTTACAGAAAAGCAGTGAGTCCATTACAAATATTTCCCACGTACTCTTCACCTAGATTTCCCGAATGTTAATATTTTACCAGATCTTAAATTCTTTTCTATGTATATACATGGTTTTTCCTGAGCTAGTCCAGAGTGAGCTGCGGACGTGATGCGCCTTCATCCTTATATACCCCAGTGGCTCTTTCCTTTTTAAAATTTTTTGATTAGTTTTTAAAGATTTATTTATTTGAGAGAGACAGAGAGAGAGAGTACAAGTGGGAGGGAGGAGCAGCCTGACACAGGGCTCGATCCCAGGACCCTGGCATCATGATCTGAGCTGAAGGCAGATGCTTAACCGACTGAGCCACCCAGGCGCCCCATCCAGTGGCTCTTTCCTAAGAATGAGGACCTTCTCTTTCATAATCAGACAACAATGATCAAAATCAGGAAATTAACATTGGTATCTTATTTTAACCAGCTACAGACCTTTGTCCCATTTTGCCAATTTCCCCAATAATACCCTTGACAGCAAAGGAGAATCCTGGCTACTCTATTGCATTCAGTTGTCCTTCTATTAATCTGGGAAAGTTCTTTCCTTCGATGTTTCTTTGTCTATCATGACATTGCCATTTTCGGCAAGTACAGACCAGTTTTTGGTAAAGTGAATCTTGACTTGAGTTTATGTGTTTTCTTCATACCTAGGTTCGGGTCACGCGTCCGAGGCAGGAACAGCCCAGAAGTGATGTGGTGCCTTCTCGGTGCGTCCTCTGGGAGGTACACCGCATTTCTCTGCCCCACTGTTGGCGATGTTAATTTACATCACGTGGTTGAGGTGAGGCCTGCCAGCATTCTCCCTGTAAAGTGACTGTTTTTCCCTTTGCAATTAATAAACTCAAGCCAACGTTGAAAGGTCAGGTTGAGGAGGAAGAGCCAGGAGGAGAGCTTGTGAAGGGGCAGTGGGGACATGGGAGCAAGACCAGAACAGCTCGGAGTGGGGAAGAGGTGCTGAAGGGAGGGCGTGGCCGGTCATTGGGTCCCGGCAGGCGGGAGGCCAGTCCGATGGGGGTGAGAAGTGTCCATTGGCTGCAGCTTCCCCAGCAGGTCGTCGTCTAGGTGGAGCGATGGCCTGGAGCCAGCCTGTGGAACAGAAGTGCAAGAAGAGGGCGAGAATAGAGACAACAGGGAAAACGCTTCTCGGGGGAGGTTTGTCTGGATGGGGCAGAGGGATACAGGCCATGGAGGAGACGTGTGTGTGTGTGTGTGTGTGTGTGTGTGTGTGTCTGTGTGTGTGTGTGTGTCTGCGTGTCTGTGTGTGTGTATGTGTCTGCGTGTATGTGTGTGTGTCTCTGTGTGTGTGTGTCTGTGTATGTGTGTGTGTCTGTGTCTGCATGTATGTGTGTGTCTGTGTATGTGTGTGCGTGTGTCTGTGTGTCTGTGTGTGTGTCTATGTGTGTGTGTCTCTGTGTGTGTGTACGTGTGTGTGTGCGTGCATCAGAGAGATGGTTTCTGATACGTGGAAGGGACAGAGGGTGTGGAGAGCCTGATGGGAGGGGACCACATGAAAGGTCAACCATCTCTGGTTGCGCAGAGGGAATGGAAGAAGCCTTGGGGGGTCCTCCTGAGCCGCAGGAGGCAGTGGGAGCCGGTGGTCCCGATGGCGTGGTGGGGTGGGTTTGGCTCAGAGTCCAGTCTGCTGGCCTGTTTCCTCTGCTAAGGAGGAGGTGCAGGGGACTGAAAGGAGGGCTGGCCATGCAGAGGGAAATGAGTGATGTTAGACATGACCTCTGGAGAGAGGACGAGAGCAAGCTGACCAGTGTGGAGATGGGCAGTGGGGGGTGTGGAGACAAGTCCGGGGTTCGGAGACCATGATGTGAATCCCAAAGGCTTTTCACTGCCTGCTGCAGGCAGACAAGACAGACCTGGGGACTCGGGTGGGGTTTCCCAGGACGGCAGCGGGACTCGGAGGACAGTGAAGAAGGCAGGAGGGGATGGAAGGAGAGGGAGAAGGAGCGCTGGAAGCGGTGGGGTCTCGGTGCTAGCAGGGGATTTGTACAGTCAGAGTAGCAGGGTGACAGGATGTCAGCCAGAGCGGCAGTCCACAGGGAGGCACAGGGTCAGCGCTGTGGGCGGTGGTGAGCAGCTCAGGCTGTGCTGGGGAGAGGGGCTGCGAGGGCGTGGAGGGGAGGTACTTGGAGAGGCGGGGGTCTGGGAACTGGGAGGCCGAGGGACAGGTGGTCCCCAGGGAAGCCTCACTCACCCGGTGCTGGCAGGGGCGGGGCGGGTGGGGAAGAAGGTCATGAGCCAGGGCCGCCAGGTTTACAAGTCAGAAGAGATGGCTGCTCTGAACAGACGGGGGGGGGGGGGGGGGG
>NW_024425230.1:28706734-28785964 GCF_017311325.1 Ursus maritimus | reverse complement strand
AGCCCTTGAGGGGTGGTACTTTTGACAGGGAGGAGACACTGCCCCGGGTGAGTACCAAAGAGACCAGGGATCCGCTCCACCTTGGACTCTGGGGGGCAGGGGTGGGAGCGACAGAAAAAGCAGCTTTGGAGAGGACCAAGGGTGTTTCCAGGGGTGAGCTAGATGTCTGTTAAAGCAGGAAAGAAGGGAGCATTTGGAGCAGAAGTAGGGTGGCTTGTGATGGGCTGGGGTGTAGAGCAGCTCAGTCGCCCCCAGAGAGCCAGGCACACAGGTGACAGACAGGAGCAGTACTGTGGGTATTGTGGGAAGGCTCCTGGGTCTGAAATACTTGGAAACTCCACCCCGCCTGCAGCCCCAGATGGGGAAGGTGGAGGTCTCAGCCCCACATCTGGCCCCCATCAGCACGAGGGGACCATCAGGGCTCAAGTCCAGCAGGCCCGTGGCTTCCTCCAGGAAAAGCTGACGAGCATGGGGGTGAGGAGGCGGCACTGCCCGTGGCCCGAGGCCAGTGGAGGCTGGGCCAATCCCAGCCTTGCCCAGCCCTCCGGCTCCAGAAATCAGAGGCTTGGCAGCTCCCTGGGTGATGTGAGGGACACGGTGTGTGTGTGGGGGGTCTGCGGCCACTGGGTGGGGCCCTCCCTCTGTTCTAAGCCATTCAGTCCCACAAGGGCTTCTGGAGTGCCCAGCATGTCTGGCCCGTCTGCCTGAGTCCTCATTGCGCCTGCTGGCTGGAATGAGCTCAGAGCGGGGTTTGGTTTCCATTAGATCAGAGGCTGTGAGCCAAAGAGAGCCCTGGGTTTGTGTCCTGGTTCGGTCTCTGCTACTGATATAACAGGAGATTTTGGAAGTCCTTGCCCCTTTGAGGGCCTCAGTTTCTTTATTTGTATACTGGGGCTGTGACAGACACCCTCTCTGAAGCCAGCAGTCATCTGTTCCCAAGACGGACACCCCTTTTAGCTGGTTCAGATCAAATCCCCAGTCCGAGCTATGAACTGGTGGGTGCAGGCAGGCCCTGGGGCCCCCAAACCTCCTGGGTTTTTAGGGGGTGAAAGCGTCCCTAGCATTCCCTCAGCCCTAGGCCTTATCCATCAATCCTTTGGCAGTTGGGTGTCTTCTCTACCCCTCAATGCTCCCTCTCACACTGCCCCTACCCCAGGCCGTGTTCTGGGCCACAGGCATAGGAAGGGGCTTCTTAAGGCCTCAGCGCCACCCCTCCAAACTCATTTGCTCCCCATTCCCTGCCTGAAATGCCAGCAGCAGGCAAGCAAGCATTCCTTGAGCTGGACATGGATCTCTAAAGACACTGTGCTCTGGGATAGGAGTTTGAGAAGCTATCAGACAATCACACCTTAGTGTGAAATAATTGGTTTGATCTTTTTCCAAGGGGAAACAGACAGAAGGGAGGGCATGTCCAGAACCTGGGAGATAGGTGGGAGGGACAGGGGATAGAGAGCCACCCCAGGGGACTGTCCAGGCTGTGGGAAATCTCCCCCAGGATCCACCCACACTTTCCATTCCTTTCTCTGACTTCAGGGCACCCACCAGGAGAGAAGAGCTGACTCTGTCACTCTCCCTTTCCCTTTTCCTTCCCTGACCCGGGGTTCTGGGCACCCTTGGGCCATGTAGCCTGGTTGGGAGTAGGGGGCGATGGGGCCTAGTTTTCAGGGTTCTATAGCTGAGCTGCCACGGTAACTGGGGGAAATAAACACTCTGGGTTTCACGGTCCAAGTTCTGCGGTGATGTCATCCCTAGCTCTAGCCTGCTAGGTCCTGTGTCTGGCTGCACCCCAGGCGGCCTCAGCTGCTCAAGCCAGAGGATCGACTTCCTTCCCAACCCCCAAGCAGCTTCTCGAGTGGGGGGGAGAGTGGACACAGGGGCTTGGGCAGGGGCATCTAGAACAGGCTCCACACAGGCCTAGCCCCTTGCCCACCACCTGGATCTCTCAGTAGCTATTGCTCCCTCCTGGGCCCCAGCCATGAAACTGTCCAAGGGGGCCAGGAACTCTGTGTTCAATGGGCAGCGCCCAGAGGAGAAAGTTCCGGTGCCCTCGAGGCGGGAGGTAAAGCAGACCCCTGGGGTCATGGCAGTGGTCAAAGGTGAGAGCCGGCCCCTGCCCTGCGCTTGGATTCCCTTCTCTGCAGGGCTGCTGAAGGTGCCCCAGCCTCCTAGCCCTGCCTCCCGCAAAGCTCCCGAGGACTCTCCTCCAAGCCCACAGAAGATTTGCACCTTTAAGCTGAACCTCAGAGGCAGTATTAGCTGCTGGAAATTTCAGGGGGGTAGGGGTGGGAGGGAACATGGTGTACGATTTTCCAGTTTTGGAAAGAAGCTAGGGATTCAAAGGAGCTTTTAGCCCACCATTAGCTTTCCTCACTTCCCTTGAATCTTACCCTCAACTGAAAGCAGACAAACTAATTCTTACTACATTGTTAATGACTGACTGTCGGTCTATGGGGGAGGTGGTTTAGTATGTGATTACATGTTTGTGGTCTCTTGGCTGATTGTCTCAGAATTTTCACATTACCGGGCTTGTGTGACTTTGAACAAACTGGTATTTCTAAGTCTCATTTTTCTCATCTGTAAGGTGGGAAACACAATGGTACCAATTTTATGGCGTTGTTAGGAGGCTTAGCTGAAACAATCCATGTCAATACTTAGTGTAGTGCTTGGTGCAGAAGAAGTTCTCAGTTAATTGTAACTATTATCTTTCATATTTCACATTGCCTAAGATAGATTGCATTTTATCTGGGAACATTGTTTTTCCCCCAAAGGAGGCTCGATGGTGGGATTTGCGGCGGTGTGACATCAGCAGAAGCAAAGATCCCAATATTCTCAGGGCACACTGCGTTCGGGGCTTCCCCTGCCTCTGATCCTGTGCACTGAGGCTGACAGCTGCCCTGTCCATCCTCGCAGGTCCGGGCCCAGCCAAGTACCCCCGGCCATCCTGCACAGGCTACTTACACCATGACGTCTCCATGTTCCAGGAGCCAGCCTATACTCTGCACACCAGACACTCAGAGAAGCGTGAGTGCCCCCCACGTCATCCCTTGGGCTCTGGGTTATTATTGTTGGATGTTTGGGGGGGGGGTAGTGAGAGGTAGGGAGCCATTACCTGTAGCCACAGGACCCTGGGAACCCAGGCCTGCCCTGAAGAGGACACCCGGGTGGCTCACTGGGTCCAGAAGGAAGCCCCCAGGGATGCCCATGTGACCCACCCCTCCAAAGGCAGCTCTGTGGGGCGCTTCCAGCTGGGCCTCCCGAGGGAGCTCCGAAGGGCCGCTGGCACTGTCCAGCAGGCGGGCCAGAGTCTCCTCTCTGTCTTGTCTTGAGCCAGGGCCCTTCAGCTCTGGCTGCTGTGGGTTCACTTGCCACAGAAGTTGGGCAGAAATAGCTGGGGAGTAGGGAAAAGTGGTGGGAATGGTGGCCCCCTCAAGCTTCCCAGGCGGCTTAGAACCACCTGGAAGGGCATGAGCAGAAAGCCGCAGAAGAACTCTGGCTGCTGGTCAAGGCCAGCGAGAGAAGAAGGTGGGCAGGGGAGTCGAGGGGTGTATCCGGGGGTGTGAGATCGAGAGGCCTGCTTGGTTCCTCCCTGGCATAACATGGTGTCTTCAGCAGGGGAACCCCCATCCAGGGCTGGGCCCCTTCTTAGTACTAACAATAGCCACTCTGCCTATGATTACCCCTTGGCACAGCTCCCCGATGGGAGCCAACCAAGTTGCTATGCAGCTGTTATTTTATCTGCTTCTCCGAGCAAGTTCTTGAGACTGCTTCTCCGAGCAATTTTCCTGGCAGAGGGACACAAGAGGTCATGCATTACAAGCCCCATTTTGCAGATGAGGAAATCAAGGGTTGGGAAACACCAAAGAGTCCAAGGAATTGGAAGGGAGACCTCACTTCTCTACTGGGCAAAGGAGATCTTCACCTGGAGGCAATCCAGGCTCACCCTAAGGCATCTTCTGGGGCTGACTGGGCCTCTCTGTGGCTGCCCTGCAGGGGTCATGGACATTTGCAGCCCTGGGCCTTGCTATTTCTTGGATCCCAAAATAACCCGGTTTGGAATGTCCAGCTGCCCGCAGGTCCCCATGGAGGAACGCATCTCTAACCTGCGTAAGAGGGGATGGGAGAGGGATGTGGGGGTTGGGAGGATGGGGGGCGGGAGTCCACCCTTAGGACCTGAGCAGGGACAAAGGGTCATGACTCCCCTTTGCCAGGTGTGTCTTTGGATCCTGGCATCTCCCTGCAAGCTTATATCAAGACACTGATGTCCCCATGTCGGTGTCACCCTATTTACGTCTTGAAGCCAATGTTATGCATGTGTGTCAGCAGGCAAGTTTATGATAAAAATGTCATGGGTTTCACAGTGTATCAGGGATATTGTCATGCTAATGAGCTCACAGACTGTAGTGATTTCAGGATGTTTTCTGGGTGCTGTTACGGGGATGATATCAGGATGCTGACATCCCAAGTGTGACGTTCTGATGATACTTGTGATTTTTATCTTATGATAACAGTGTCAATACTGATGTCACTGCGGCCTAAGTCCCTCCCCCTGCCTGTAGCCCTATGCAGGGGTGGTGATGTCCCTGTCCGACGATAAAGTGGTTATAGTAATGTCATATCAGGTTAACAAAGACCTCTTACCTCTCTACCTGGACCCATCAGTCGGACACCAGGAGACATGGCCTGGCTCCCACCCTGAGACCCTTCCCCTCCATTCATCCACTCTCAGGCCTGAGCCCCAACCCAGCCTCCTGCCATTACAACTTGGAGAAGACCCACCCACCTGGGGAACGCAGGGCTCCCCAGTATGCTTTTGGCTACCGGTGCCCATACAGAGTGACGGACCCCAATCCAGCCCCCAACCGGTACCAGCTGCCACTCTTGCTGGGGCCCAGCAACCCCGTCAGCCGAGCTGCTCCTTGCTATAGTTTCACCTCGGAGCACAAGAACTGGTTCTACAAGGAGAATGTGGCAGGAGGCCCCGGGCCAGCCACGCACGCCCGGCCCGAGCCCTCCGTCTACCAGAGCCGCAGCCCCGTCTACAGCATGGCCAAGCGATTCGCCTACCCGATGGACCACACACCTCGGCCTGGCCCCGGCTCCCACAATGTCCGGCAGGTCACGGTGCACAAGCCCCACACACCTGCGTTCACCATGGGCATCAAGCACTCACCCCACCTGTGCCCGCTGGTCATCGACATTCACGACTAAGGCCCCTCCTGGGGCACACACCCACCCCTCCCCTCAGAAGTTATTTTTCTGTATTGAACTGAGCAATTTACCCAGGTTTCAAGTAGCAGAGCTGGTGCCTGGTGTGGCTGGTGTACTGAAGGCATTAGATAAATATTTTCACTTATTTAGTTTTTTGTTTTGCAAACACTGGCTGCTTCCTTTGGGGCCTGCCCTGAGTGAGGGGCTGGGATGCTCGGAGGCACTGTAGGGGTCCCTCTCTGGGAGAAGGTCTGTTCCAACTCAGCAGGGGAGGCAGCTAGCAGCCCTGGGCAGAGGCTCTGGACAGCTACGTTCTAGTCTGAACGCTGCCGCTAACATGCTGTGTGGCCTTGGGCAGCTCTTGTCCTCTAGGCCTCTCGGGGCTGCCCTTGGGACAGTGAGGGGGGAGTGTAGGTCTGGAGCATGTTCAAGTTCCCTCCAGCTCCACAACGGTGTGACTCTGGTCCCTGACAGGGGTCAGCCCCCGAGACAGGAGCAGGAGCAGGGCAGAGGAGGGAGGGGTCGTCTGGTTGGGGACGGGGGTCAAGGGGGTTTTTCCTGGCAGAGGGACACAAGAGGACAAATGGAGATGGTGTGCAGCAGGGGGCGTATTCTTGGTATTGGCGAAGATGAGAGCAAAGGCAGGCACGTGGGAGGGAAGTGCACAGGGCAGGACCCCGGAGCAAGCTCCGAGGGCAAGAGCCTGGACTTCAGGAGGCTGGACGATAAGACGACCAGGTTGCTGGCAACTGGAGGGCACTCTGGCTTTGTCCTCAGTGTGACAGGGCTAGATGCGTGATTTTCAGGATTCTCTGGGCAATGAGAGAAGGTTGGACAGAATGCGCAGAGCCTGGAGGCTGCAGTCAGCCTAGGAGGAGGCAAAGGGGCCGGACGGGCTGCTGGGAGAAGGGTCTGCAGGCCACGGGCTGCCTTTGGAGAGCTGCTTGTCTGTCCCCGACTCACGACTCACCAGCCTCGCCCTGCAGTGCCCGACAGAGAGGAGAGGAGGAGCCGCACACTAGCCAGGAGGGGGCAGTGTTGCCTCACTCATGAGTCCAGGCCTGGCCCACCTGCCCCGCCCGGCCCCGCCCCTTCCAGCTTTGCCGCTTTGGGGCAGGTAGATGCCCACTCTCCTGCCAGTCTCTGGAGAGGCTGGGGTCGAGTTGAAGCAATATTCAGGTTTTAATTGAAAATGAAAATTGAACCGAAGAACTAACTTCGCATAGAAAGAATCAGAGAATATCTTTGAAATATTAAAACAACAATCACAACCCTGAGTATTTTTAAAAGGGGCTTGTAGGAAAGCCCACTGGGATCATACCTGACTCTGGGCCCGGAAATCCCCTGCCCCCCACCGTGCTAGCCCCCAGGCCTGGGGTATTATGTCTGTCCTGTCCTCCCCACTCCTCGGAGAGGCTGGTCTGGGCAGGCTCTAGAGAGAGCGAGTGAGCTTGGGGACCCATCTGTCTTGCAGCAGATTAGAAAGATGTCATTTTGCCGACAATGCCATTTATCACGTCGGCTGCAAAAATTAGGGATGCTTGGCTGAAAGTACTGGGTGGGGGTGGGGGCTGGCAGGTGGCAGCGGCTGCCGCTCTCCTGTGTCACTGGGTCAGGGAAGCTGCAGGCCAACCTCTGAACAGGGCTTTTCGGATTTAGTGCCTATCTCATTTCAAGGCCCTCCGTTGGAAAAATGAGGAAAATAAGGCCCAGAGCCTGGGAAATAATGAATGGCCTGTCTCTAAGTAAAGATCTAGGCTCAGTATGTGACCAGGGTCTGGGGCTCCGTGTGGGACCAGGCCCAGGGCTCAGTGTGTGGCCAGGTTGGGGTCAGTCTGTGACAAGAGTCAGGGCTCAGTCTGGGACAGATCTTCAGCCTGACAGGCTCCAGCTGCCACCAGATATGGGTAGGGACTGGATACTAGCCCCAAAGCTAGAACTGATCACTGGTTTGTGATCCCAAGGGAAGGAGAGGAGGCTGGAGGACTCAGAATGAGTCTTTGGGGGATGAAGATGTTTGGAATAGAGATGGCCCCGCCAAGATGCAGCCCCTGGGGAAGATGAATGGGACTTCCCTTGCGCCTCAGCCCACAGAATGACAGGGTCGTTTAGCTTGGGATCGACCTTTTGACAAAGCAGTCCCCGTCTCTTGGCCTTGCCTCATCTGTGGTGGTGACTGGGTAGGTGACCTGCAGAAGAGTCGTGGGCATGGCCTCCCAGGCCTGGCTGAGTGCTGACCCCACCGCTTCTGACTCGGAGGGGGCGGGGTACACCTGACCTGGCAGGAAGCCCTGGTCTGAATTCTCTGGGACTTAAATCTGTGCCCTCAGGTACTTGGGCCCTGGAGCCTGGCCCGTGACTTACCCAGACAGGATCATTCATTCAATAGACATTTGCTGAGCTCCTGCCCTATGCCAGGCTCTGGCTATTCCCGGGAGTAACAAAAGATGGTGAAGGCCCAGCCGTACCTTCCAGGTGCCCAGAAAGTGGCTGGGGGGGGGGATGAGAAGCAGCTCTCTGCAACCACGAGCAGACGGTCAGTGAATGACAGGGTGCCCACCAGAACTTCCTCCCTTCTCTCCAGGGGGAGGGAGAAGCCTGGCCTCCATGGGTCACCCCTGCCAGGGCGTGGTAGCAAAACTTCCGTCACATGACTCTCCTGGACACTGGCTGGGGGTCACATTCCCTGTTACTCTATTGTTGCTGGAGAGACCCTGAGTGCCAACTGTCGCTCTGACTCCCAGGAGCTGGGAGGATGCTGGCCCTGGGCCAGGAGCAAGAGGGGGCCCTGCCTGAGAAACACACTGACCCATCATACACGGGCACACAGGTAGGGCTTGTGCAGAAACCCACGTCCCTTACCCACATATACATGGAGACAAGACACACATAGTCCTTCTAGTGCGTGCTCACACCACGCCTTACTCTTCACACGTATACCAGACCCGCTCAAACACAGGCTTTATATTGCACTCACATGGACAGACAGACAGACACACGCACGACACATGCACACAGACACACAGCATACACTACTTATGCCTTTTCCTGCCACACCCCCCTCCAGGTGCCCCCCCCTTTTTTAAGATTTTATTTATTTATTTGACAGAGAGACAGCTAGTGAGAGAGGGAACACAAGCAGGGAGAGTGGGAGAGGAAGAAGCAGGCTCCCATCGGAGGAGCCTGATGTGGGGCTCAATCCCAGACTGCCGGGATCATGCCCTGAGCTGAAGGCAGACACTTAACGACTGCGCTACCCAGGAGCCCCTCCAGGTGCCCCTTTATCCCTACAGCCCCTCAGGCTCCCTGAGGCCTCCCACTGCCCCGGAGACGTAAGTAATCAGTGAGAATGCCCCGTCCTCTCTGCACACCGTGCAGACCCACATGCACAGGTGGGCTGTGGAGGGGAGGTTGGGACGGTCCCCTTGCTCAGGAAGGAACTGGGACGTGGGCTGGAGGTCAGCCGTCCAATCTGGGTCAGGTCAGCCTGCCTCTGGATGGGGTGCGTTTGGTCGTGGGCCCTCATCCATGAAGACAAGCCAGATCCCTCTCCCTGCCCTCAGCACTCAAGAGATGCCCACTCCGGGGGCCACCCAAGGACAGGAGGCCTGGCATAGGCACTGTGGCCACCTGGCAGTCCTGTTCCGGGTCCTCGGCCGGGGTGCGGCTGGGGGCTGGCTGGAGAGCATGTCCCCCTAGATTCCTGGGGTGGGTGGGAAGCTGCATGGCCAAGCTCACCATAGGCAGAGTGTCTGCCGGGTCCTGCTCCTCCGGCTTCCATCCCTCTGTGTCCACACTCTCCCCGCCTGGCTCTTCCCGCTCCAAGTCTTTCTGCCTCCCTCTGGCTCCCCTTTCTCTTCTCCCGCTCTCCCTCTTGCTCTCCCAGTCCTTCGGCCCTGTTTGTCCTTGAGAATAAAGACCGACATTTTCAATTACCCCCAAAATACCAGAGCGGCTCTGGGAGGCCCTGACAAGAGGAGGACTGCGTGCGCGCGCGTGGCCTGTGGTAGGTGTGGGTGCGGGCCACTGTCCTTTGTTTGCGTTTCCTCTTCTGGAGCCTTCATTTTTTCCTGGCAGAGGGGAAGCACGGTTCCCTTCAGGGGAGGAAGGGAGACAAAAGAGGGAAATAAAATACTGTCATCATTGTCTTGTAAACACAGTACGTAGTGCAGAGCGGGGCTCGGGGCTCGCAGGAAAGACGGACTGAGGCAGAGGCAGAGAAGAAGAAAAGGGGGCCAGGGGCCGAGAGAGAGCAGCAGCCACCACCTTGGGGCCTGGGGTGTGTGGGCACCAGACAGGGCTGCGAGGGGTGGAGAAGAATGAAACGGTTGACCTGGGAGTGTGGGAGGCACTCCAGGAGGGAGACCCTTAGACTGGGGAGGGGGCCAGACAGGAGGGGGCCTCCAGGCAGTGATTCTCCTCTGAACATTGGCCCCCCTGGCAGGCTCTGGGGACACGGGGAGGGGGGGGTAAGATAGACACGCGTCTGCGCTTGGGGGAGGGGGCATGAAATCTACCTGCAACAAAGCCGTTCAGCACTTAGAGAAGCTGAGAGTCAGAGAGTGTGGGTGACCTGCCCAGTATTTTAAGCCGGGACGGGAGTACCGGGGTTCCAGCCCAAGTCTGTCCCTTCACACAGCCTCTTCAGGGCGCTGACGGCTGGGAAAGAGGGTTGGAGACTTGGCTCTGCATGATTGCTGTGTGACCTAGAACAAGTCCTCCCCTCTCTGGACTTCAGTTTCCCCATGAAAAGTGTAGAGAACTCTGGCTGCTCTTTGGGGCTGGGGGGAGGATCACATGTTTGGATGTGGGTGGTTACCCAGCTCTGGTTCCCTGGAGGAACCAAGGGTGTGGAGGGACAAAGAACTCCCGGCTCTGGGGGTGGGCGGGGCCCGCAGCCGCTGTGGCTTCAGCAGAGGGAAGGCGGCAGGACCCCAGCTTCACTCCCTGCTGCTGCCCAGTGGCAAGATTTGGGTACTGCAGGGGATGGGCTTGCAGAGGCCTCCAGTGGGGGTCATCTGGTCTTCTCTGGCCCAGTTTGCAGATGCCTAGAGAGGGGAGGGACTTGGCCTCAGGTCACCCAGGGAAGAAGCTTGGGCTGATATTGACTTTCAGGGTAGAGTGCTTCCCCTCAGCCCTGTGTTGCTCAGGAAGCCCCCAAGTGGCCTTAGGGAAACCACGGTGGAGCTTTGAATCCTCTGCTTGAAGCCACCTCCTCCAGGGACCCTTTCAGGATTTCTTCCAGCAGGAAGTGTTCTCACTCCCATCCTGCAGCACTGTATACATCGTCTCCTTGTTCTTTCTGCTCTACCTACCCTAAATAGCTTCCTGTTCTAGCAGTGGGACCCTTAAGTCATCAGGGATGATGGACGGCCATCTTCGCCACCTAGGGAGCACGAGCTAGGGGCCCAGCCCTGTCCTGGACCTTTTCCTGGATCATATCACTTAAACCTCATAACGACCCCATAAGGTCAGGATTACTTTTGAGCCCATTTTTCAGGTAAGGAAGCACAGAGAGGTTGTGACTTTCAGACACAAAGTGGTGGAGGAGGGATTCAAACCCAAGTCCACCCATTCTCTAGAGAGGAGCCCTTATTTGGAGATGAAATTATCTCCATGGCACTGCGAAAATTCAGCTATGACCACACACGGAAATGACTAGTCCAGGGTGTTGGGGGCTCAGATCTCAGCCACACCACTGTCCCTGCTGGGCGACTTTGGGCAAGGCCCATCTCTCTGGACCTCTGGCTCATCTGAAACATGTGTGTACATGTGCACACATTGCTAGATTCCCTCAGAGATCCATTCTGGAATTTGGCATGTCCAGCCTTGGGCCCTGGAGTGGACCTGTCTTGAAGAGCACTGGGAAGGGGTGAATAAGTAGCAGGTCTGGGGCGGTGGAGCTCTGACTGGGGAGGCAGAACCCCCAGGTGCGCGGGCTCCTTGGGTGTCAGTGTGTGGAGCTGGATCGTGAGAGGGTGTGGGTGGTGAGAGCAGGAGAGGGGTCTAGATCTGGGAGCTATGGGGTGATGGGCGGGCCCTCAGGCCTGGGAGCCTTTCCCTCTGCTGCCTGCCACAGAAGGGAGTTTTTCTTGGCAGGAGACAGCCTCATCAATCAGAGGCAATGGGGGGGCTGACGGCGGCCACTCCCCGCTGGCCGGGCTTGAGGTGGACTCATAAATCCCACTTCAGGCTGGGCTGTAAATTCCTGTGATTCACACCCGGCCTCTTGGAGGACAGAGACATTTGGGGCTGTGGGACAGGCTGTTCTTCCCTGAGCAGAACAGGTGGAATACCTTAATCACTGGCCTGGGGGTGCAGACAACCCCTCCTCAGGCTCCACAGGATGCGGCTGCTGACCGCCCCCGCCCCCCCAGGACACCGCAGGCCCGGCCTGAGCCATCTTTGCTCGGACCCTGGCTACCTCCACCTGTAATCTGGGCCATTCCCATGCCCTGCCCTGATCTGGCCTGAATCACCCTAGGGGTCACATGCGTGGACACTCTGTGTCCTCTGAGAGCTTGTGGGGACCTGTGGCCACGAGGGACCGTCCCACGTACCCAGAGCAGCTCTCCTGCTGCTCCGTGTGACGGTCTGTTGAGGCGATGATGTGGACAAAAGTAGGAACCAGAGAGATCCGTCTGTGTATTTCTCGTTCCAGGGGGTCTGGGGCCTTGAACCCACTGCCTCTCGGAGATGTCAGGGTCTCAGAGACCCTCGGACCCAGGGCTGCAATTATTTGCCAGCTTCTATCAGGATGCTTGTCATACTTAGATGCCAGTCTTTACTCTCACTTATGTAACATTTTTCTTTAAACTGGCTCACTTTTAAAATGTATGTGTGTGTTTTAGCCTTGTCTTAAGCAATATTTGTGAAATCAGGGGTCCAATGTGCTAGTTAAATGCACAGAGACACACATATGTGAGAATGTACACATGAAAATACATAGTGAAAATAGCAGATGCACATTTCTATGTACTATCAAAATAGTTCTGTGTCTCACCAATGATGCACACGCCATTCTTTGAGAAAAGTGGCTCTAGTCCCTTTCTCCTATTTTTCAGATAAGGAAACCAGGACCCAGAGAGGTATAGCAACTTGCCCAAGGTCACACAGCGCTGGGATTGTCATCTGGGCCACTTGACTCCCAGCCTAGTGCTCATTTTTCGGAAGTACACTTGTTGTCTGTGGAGGGAATGACTGGTCAGGGTGTGTAGGCCTTCTCTTCCCCAGAGGCCTTCTGGAGACTGCCTAACACAGAGGAGTATGTCGCAAGGTGGGCTTCCTGGCAGCAGGCTGCTGGGCAGGCAGGCTGTCATCCTGGGTGCTCTGGTGGGACTAGGTACTGGCTCCCCTCTCTGTTTACCGCTCCTGCAGTGTCTTCAGGACTGGGGAGGAGGTGGGGTCGGGGTCCCAGGGGACGGAGAGAGCGGGGCTGTGCAGCAGCCCTTCCCTGGGGAGCTGCCTACCGAGGCGATAATTAGCGGCACCAGCTCCCAGGCCTGCAAAGAAGGTGGCCTCATTAGCAAGTGCCTTCCCTGCACCACCTCCACCTTCCTACCTTCGGGCTCCCGCCACCCGTCCTGCCACTGCCACCACCGTCGTCACCCCGGAGACGCGGCACAACAGATCTTGCTGGGGACAAGGCTGCTGGCGCCCAGGGAGACAGGAAGGAGATGTGTGCAGGGCAGCCAGTGTGCACGTACACTGCACACACACACACACACACACACACACGCTCACGTACACACGAAGCACCTAGACACACTCGTCACAAGTGCACGCGGACCGTCAGACGTGTGCACATAGGTGTATGCCCGCGCGCACATGCATGCAGAACGCAGAGACGTGTGTCTGTATCCGGACAGACTTGCGCAGTCATGCGTACTACCCAGACACGTTGTCCAAGCACACAGCTTCGAGAGCGTACGCAGAGGCGGACTTCGGCGCCCGAAGACATACGACGCGTGTGCGCAGATACCCGTCCAGAACGCAGACACTCACCCACACCGAAGACTCGTGCGTATGTTCACAGGGTGTCCTGACCTGTGCCTCCAGACTCAGGAGTGCATGTGGGATTGTACACAGACCTGTACATGTCAATGAACCAGAAGAACAGACATACAGAATGTGCGAGAGCAGACGGCATGCACTGCGGGCACCATGCAGACATCGGGTGCTGGGACGCCTCCCTGCACACATACGTGCAACGGAGCACGCGTGCGATGTTTTTCCTGGAATCTAACAAGGCCCGAGGTGCTGGGGCTGCTTAATTCCCCGGGGGAAGTGAGAGGCAGGAGCTGAGGACACATTTAATTAATTCTTATCATTCCTGATGGAAAGAGAGGGAGGAGAAGAGGGAGAGAGGAATGGGTGGATGGGGAGAGAGACAGAGACAGAGAGAGACAGAGTCAGAGAGGGAGAGAGAGAAGAAAGGGGGGCGATGGGGGATGAAGCTGAAGGAGTAGAAGCAGGTTCAAGAAGCTCTCAGGGCCCAAGTATTTTTTTTTTTAATGATTTTTTATTATATTATGTTAGTCACCATACAGTACATCCCCGGTTTCCGATGTAAGGCTCGATGATTCATTAGTTGTGTATAACACCCAGTGCACCATGCAATACGTGCCCTCCTTACTACCCATCACCGGTCTATCCCATTCCCCCACCCCCCTCCCCTCTGAAGTCCTCAGTTTGTTTCTCATAGTCCATAGTCTCTCATGTTTCATTCCCCCTTCTGATTACCCCCCCTTTCTTTATCCCTTTCTTCCCCTACCGATCATCCTAGTTCTTATGTTCCGTAGATGAGAGAAATCATATGATAGTTGTCTTTCTCTGCTTGACTTATTTCACTTAGCATTATCTCCTCCAGTGCTGTCCATGTTGTAGCAAATGTTGAGAACTCGTTCTTTCTGATAGCTGAGTAATATTCCATTGTATATATGGACCACAACTTCTTAATCCAGTCATCTGTTGAAGGGCATCTCGGCTCCTTCCACGATTTAGCTATTGTGGACATTGCTGCTATGAACATTGGGGTGCATATGGCCCTTCTCTTCACTACGTCTGTATCTTTGGGGTAAATACCCAGTAGTGCAATTCAGGGCCCAAGTATTAACCCTTTCAGCTCAGGGCAGGCCCAGAGACCCCATCACTCAGCCCCAACCCCAAAACCAGACGGGCCCTTCGAGGTCAGATAGTTGGACTGATGCAGAAATCTCCTTGCAGGGCCCCTTGCACAGCTTTGGGGATGGGGGACTCACCTCATCTCTCTCTGGCTTCCACTGAGTGGGAGTGGGCTCCCGGAACCTCCTGACTTCGGCCCTACCTGTGCTCTATGGGTCAGTGGCTCAGGGGCCATGGGGGCTCTCCTTTCTCAGGGCCAGCATCGGGGGGAGAGGAGACCACCCAAGAGGGCCCCTCCTGGACACCGGGACAGCTTCCCCCACCCCACCCCTGATCTCAGCCCCAAGGACAAAGTCAGGGAGACAGGGGTGGACAAAGACAGGGACTCTGAGGGCAAGAAGGGATGCAAGACAGGAGAGGGCGATTGGGGCATAGGAGTCAGACAGAGACATAGGGACCAGGGGGTGAAAAAGACAGAATAGACTTGAGAGACTGAGCCAGTGAGAGCCAGACAGAGCCAGAGGCCAGATCAGAGCCAGGATGAGGCAGACCTTCCGCAAAGACATACAAAAAAAGATCTGGAGACTGGGAGAGAGAGCCCAACTCTGCCACTTCCCTTGGTCAGGAGGGAGTAGCCCCACCTGGGGACGTGGAGGGAGGACTCCTGGCCTGAAGAGGATGCTGTGTGACCCTGCCCTGCCCCCCCAACCTCTCTGAGCCTTGGCTCCTGGTCTGTAAAGTGGGGGTGGGGGGTGGAGACTGACCCTGTCTCTGAGTTGGTCCTGAGGCTCCAAAGCGAGGCTGGCCTGGCCCTTTGTTCTCTCCACTTTCCCCTGGGGCTTGTGGGCCTGCAGATGGAGGCAGGGACTCAGGGGTGGGGGGCTCTGGGTCCAGGCTTCACTCGGAAGCCCCCAAATTGGCAAGCCAGGTGGAAGAGGAATGTCTCCGCGGGGCTGGTGTAATGTGCTGCAGCCACACAGCGCTGAGTGATGGAGCGTTTGCCCTGAATATTGAAAATGCATAAATATCCATTTTCAGGCACCAAGGCGGATATAAATACAGAGTAGGGGGGGTGTGCCGCCCTCGGCGGTAATTTACCAGCTCTGCTACTCCCGGTGGCACGGGCACTTACGTTTGGCCATCAGGAGCCTTTCCAAGATGGCTTTATGACCGCCGGCTGCCACCTGGGTCTCTTCTCTTGGAGAAATGGCTCTTCGGGGATGGCTGCCTGTGGTGGGGGTGGGGCAAGGCAGGGATGGTCATTCCTGGGCCTGCTCCATCCTAGGCCTTCGGGGCCTCTCCCACCTTCCCCTTTTCCAGAATCTTCTCAGTCAGGAAGGAGGGAACAAACACATTTGTGTCAGGCCTGGTGTGTACCCAGCCCTGATGAGCTTGGATAGAATCAGAGGAGCTCCAACCCTGCCTGTGGAAGCTTCCAAACTGGGAAACAGAGAAGCTATCCTAGGTCCTGCCCTCAGGAACTCACACGAGGGGGAAGCAAGGCCCAGAGAGAAGAATCATATGGCCAGGAGTGGCCTCTACATGTCCTGCCTCAGCCTAGCATGTGACGGCCCCCAGCCTGGGAGGTTAAGCAGTGGGGTCTTTGCATCAGGTTGGACCGTGGAGGCCATTGCTCTCAGGCGGGTGCCTCGCTCCATGATAGCAGATTGGGACCCTACTCTGTGGGCTGGCAAGTGGAGGCCCTGAGGCAACTCCCTGTCTCTCCCAGAATTGGAGCATGGACTCATGGTATCCTGGTCCCTGCAGCCTATATTCCTGAGGGGTGTCTTTTCCTGTGGGCTGGGATGTAGGGCCCACGGCTGTGTTCAGGGGGCCCCCATTCCCACAGTAGAGAAGAGCGCGGGAGAGCACAGTGTTCTCTATGCCGTGGTCCTTCTAGGAGGCCCCCTTCCCAGAGGGCCGAGGTTGGGCTTCCCTGCCCCAAGCTGGGCACTCGCCTGGGCTGCCTGTGGACCGTCGGCCCTGCATCAGCATCAGGAACACGCCAGGCACTGTGGCCCGGGGCCTGCACGCAGCGCAGGGGTGGGGGTGGGGCCAGGTGGGCCTGGACGGGTGGGTGGGGTGTCTGTGGCGGGAGGGCTTTGGCTGAGCCCAGGGCTGCACAGCCTTTCCTGCTGTCCTTGTCTGCTCATCTTCGTCTCCTACATCTCCAGCACGGCCTCTGCATCCTGGCCACTCCAGGCACATGCTCTTGGCTTCTGCCTCTGTCATGAACTGACTACATCACGTGGAAGGTCTCAGGTCAAGTTACTTAGTGGGACAGTCTGGCCCCAGTCATTTCCCACCAGTCCAGAGATCAGCGAATGTCCTCTGGGGCCAGACATTGATGCCCACTGTAGAGGGAGCCATGGGGCCTGGGAGCGGGCAGTCTTCTCCCAGTAGGTTAGGAGTGGGGGCAGGCCACCATCACCACAGGGCAAACTAGTGGCTGACATGGGCAGCCTCTTCCTCTCTTAGAGGCCACTCTCATCCTCTGCTCTCTCCAGACCCCAGCAATGCCTACTGTATGCCAAGCACCGTGCTGGGCTTATGGGGGGAAGCAGATGGACAGGACTCAGTCCCCGCTCTCAGGGGCTTAGAGTCTCATGGGGGAGACAGTGTGTGCACAAATAGCCACACAGAGGGACACGGGGGCTTGGGTGCACAGAGGAGGGTGAGGTTAGCTCTGACTGTGGCATGGGATGCTGCATGAAGAGGGCGATGTTTGATCTGAACCACTGGTAGGATTTTAGCATGTGGTCCTCGGGCTGCTGGGCACATCCTATGTGAGTGGACATAGATGGTATAGCGTATATTGGCTCTGTGTGCGGGTGGGGGCCAGACTAACTAGGTCAGTAAGAAAGCCCAGAGCAAATGGGAATTAACCAGAGAGTGGGCAGGGCCAGCCCCTGAAGGGACTGTGTGTCCGGCTGAGGGTGTGGCTGTTGTCTGGGCGTGGGCCCCCATGAGAGCAGGAAGTCCTAGAGGGAGGTGGGCGGTGGGGCTGGGAGTGTAGGGAAGGCCTGTTTGGCTGAGCCGCTCTGTTTGTCCGGGGGGTAGGGACGACCATCCAGCCAGCCCTCCCACTCGGCTCCCAGGGCCAGAATTTCGAGCTGGGCAGACACACAGCCCTCTCCAACCCAACGCCCCTGGTGGCAGCCTGATGTCAGGGCTTAAATTGTGGCTGTGGGGGCAGCAGGAGAGACAGTCATGGGAATTGCCCCCCCTTTCCTCCCAGAGGTAGTGACCAGGGCTACTGAAAGTCAACGGACACAGGCCGGGACCCAGAGTGATATTGGGGTTCACTGCAGCAGCAAGAACTTGGACCACCCTCCTAACTTGGCTCCTGGGAAGAGGAGCTTTGGGGGGCAGGAGCAGGGTGGGCCTGCCTTTCTCTCCTGGCCACCTGTTGGCCACTGTCAGCTGCCTGGGGGAAGGGGTGCTGAGGCTCTGAACTCCTGGGGCCCACAGGACATGGATCAGGCCAGCAGCCCCTCCCAATATGCTTCTCCCTCCTCTTCTCTTGATTGCCCAGGTGCTCTGTGGCTTCTCTCCCACGGTTGCCATGGGAACCACAGGTGGCTTAAGTTTGCCTGAGCGAGGCTGCCTTCTGAGATGGGCGGTGGGGCAGGGCACGCCTGAGAGGAGCATCCGTCTGGGCTCTGTCCATCTAGCCTGTCTCTGGGCGCCGTCCTCACCTCCTCCCTTTCCCGCACTCCCCCCAGCCTTCCAGACACCGAGTCCTGACCAATTGTTCCACTTACAAAATATCCTTGGCACTTGGCCACTCTGCAGCACCTTCCCTACCTTGGCCAGGTTCCCCTCCTTCGTCAGCTCTCTGAGCAGTGAGCACTTACCTTTCACTTCCCCATGTCCCTCCTGGCCTAACATCCTTCGGTGGCTCGCACTGCCCTCCAGACAAAGCCGGGCTCTTGACCAGTGCCTTCTGGTCCAGGCTCCCCTTGGCCACTCTCCCCACCCCTATGCTCATGTTACTGCCGCCCTGGCATGTTGGGTCTGTGAAATGGGTAGGTTCGTGCAGGGAGCCACACTTCCAGAACCACATTCTATGGAAGGTAATAGTGCCTTTGCACTGTTAACGGGTATGCATTAAAAATGAGTGCCATGTGGAAGTATTTCGAGAAGTGCTGCATATGCCTTACCTCCTGGAGACTCACGAGGCACTCTGTTACGTGTCACAGGCTTGGGCAAGGCCTGCACTGAAGTCTGTTTTGTTTTTTCGAACCCAGAAATTCCCAAAGTGTTTGCCCATAAATAAGGAATATCTAGGAACAGCTCTCAGAGCTGCTTTCCCTAGACCACCGTTTGAAAAATGCTGTTTGGGCCCCAAAGTGTGGGGCTCTGCCCTTTGGGACCTGGGGTCCCGAGGCCACTCCCCTGGTCTGGAGGGGCCTTCCGGGCGGCACATCTTGGTCTGGAGCAGAGCAGGCACTGGAGAGCCGGACCCTCTCTTAGCACCACTCCTCCCGGCGGGTGGGTCAGGCGGGGTTCCTGGATGCATTCTGTTCAAACCACACAACATTCTTTTAAAAATTTGACCTAGTCGCCAACATTTAAAACCTGGTAGATTCCAAGGCAGATTTTGAATCTTTATGCGGTCTAAGACCTATCCACGCAGGGTGCTCCTAACCATCCGCGGAACGGGAGACCGGCGCCGACGTTCACACGCAGAGCAGCTCGTCCCACTCCCGGCACCGCGGAACCCCTCAGAAAGCAGTTGCGTTCCTGCCCCTATCCGGGGGAGTGTGGGGCTCTTCTCAGTGAGTTCCTCTTCCCTGGGGCGGTATACCCCACCCACCTCTCTCCGGGGAGTGTCCTTCTGCGCAGGGCTGAGGCAGGGGGGGCTCCCCGAGGTTCCCTCACACTTCACGAAGCACCGGGTACAGCCGGCAGGTCAAGCCCATCGAGTCCACCCGTCCAGGCCACTCTCGGCCCCCCGGGGCCCCTGGCCGTGGGGGGCCACCCCCCAGAGTGGCTGGGAGGTGGCAGGGCTGCGGAGCGCTGGGGCCAAGGCCTGCCCACCGCCTCCTCGCGCGTCAGTGGCCTGCGGGCTCCGTGGAGGAGGGGACTCGCGGCAGCTGCTCGGGTCACTCCGGTAATGGGAGCGTGCTGGGTGCGAGAATCTCTCCCTGCAAGAGCTAAAAGCTGAGAACAGTGTGGGACCAGCCGCGCCGGCACTTCGGCACTTCGGAGACGGCTTGCTGCTTTGGAGCGCCTGCTAAAAATAGCCGGCTCCCGCCTGACGCTGGCACCCTGGAAAATCCTGCACGGGAGGGGAGGCTGGGCCACCCCTCCTGTGCCCGTGCCGCCTGCTGGTGCCCGAGGGGGAGGTTGCTGGGGAGGCTGGCAAGGGCCAGCCTGCTCGGAGCCTCTCCCCCTGGCCGGGGAAGACTGGAGGGAAAAGAGCTCTGACTTGACAGCCCTGCCTGAGGGTGGGTGTGGCGGGGAGAGACCTAGACCTGCCTCCCGACCCTCACACCTTTGGATGAGTGAGGAATCCCCCTCTCAGGCTGAGACCAGGCACCAGGACAGGCTTTTGTCCTAGGAGGGCTGGGGGGGGATCAGTAGGGTTCTCGCCTGCCCAGCTGGGCATTCATGGTCCACAATCCCTACCGAGACCCCTCATCGGGCTACCTGACTCTAGCCATCTTCTGCTTTGCCTGGACATGTCCTGTTCTTGGCCCCCCACTTCTCAGCCTATTCAAACCTTCCCTACCTTGAGGACTGCTCATGAACATCTCTTCCAGAAAACCCCTCTGATCCTTTTGTTCAAGGTACCAGCCTCTCCTCCAGGCTCTCCCCCCCGCCCTCACCATCCAGGGCCCAGGGCTTCCCTTCCCCTAGTGTGGCTCTAGATGCTGTGGCACCTTGAGCAAGCCCCTGTCTCTCTCTGGGCCTCCAGGGAATCGAGGTCTAGAGCAGGCTGTGAAGCCCGGCTGCCTGGAGCCCATTGTATATCCTGTTGTGATGTCCATGTCACCAGACCTCACAGGAAGTCCTGGGCATGACCTCTAGTCCAGGCTCCTCCCACATGCCTGGCCAGCCAGCCTCCACTCACAGGCCTCCTGGGGTCAGGCCCTCACTGCCTCCTGAGGTGGCCCCACCCTGCTGGTGGCTTCTCTCCAGGGTCCTGCCTCTGCCACAGGCTCCTTGGGGGAAGGGTTCTGGCCTGGCCTAGGGGCTCACACACTCCTGGGAGGAGGCAGGGCTAGACCCAGAGGAACCCTCGGAGGACAGTCCATGAAGCAGAGACCAATCCATGCTAGGGCAGGACTGTAGGGAGGAGAGATGGGGAAACGGAGGCCAGAGGGGCTGGGTCCCACCCCAGGTTGCCAACTTGATGCTTTTCCTCAGCGTGGATGGAGCTGAGGGCAGAGGTGGAAGAGAGGCCAGGGAGACAACAGGGTTTAGAGGGTTTAGTCTTTGAGGAAGGTGGGTCCTTGTCCCTGTGAGGGGTCAGCCAGGCTGGGCCAGCCTCTGCAGGGGTGCCTAGGCTGTCCAGAGTGGCTGGGGTGCTGATGGATGGGAAGGCTTCCCTCCCCCACGCTTGTTCCTGAGATGTCCCTAGCACCAACCTGCCTTCCCTGCTGTGGTCAGGGACGACAACGAGGGACCAGGATTTCCCACTGCTCCTGAAGTGAGGGGCATGGGAAGAGCTGTGAGCCCAGAGGGACACGCTTCCAGCTGGCTAGCACTGTCTGTCTGCAGGGCCCAGGAGAAGTCTTCCATGCCCCAGGGCCTTACTTGCCCATGTAAGCAAGCTCAGTATTGGACCAGACCTGGTCCAGATTAGTGGTTGACATTCTGGAGATGCAAATCTGACTAACCGAGCAAGCTTCAGCAATTTGCTTAACCTCCCTGGGCCTCAGTCCCTACAGCTGTAAAATGGGGATGATAATTGTTAAAAAGAAAACCAGAGGCCCAAAATGGCTTCATGTAGATGAAGGCCCCAAGTCGGAAAACCAAGACTTAATACTTAACCTAACTGTAGTTTCAACCCCTCACGAGTGCACCCATAGCCAGTCTACATTTTCTGGTCAGCATTAGGAAATTTACTGATCGGCCCCTTCCCTTCCCCTTAGGAGGGCGACCTTGCCCAGAACAATGGATTCTCTGCTACTATTTTCCTTTTTCCTGCTCCCTGTCTCGCTTTTCCGTAGCCCCCTTTGGAGTCCCCTCTACTTGCTAGACGGATGCCGCCTGATTCATGAATCAATAAAGCCAATTAGATCTTTCAAATTTACTCTGTTGAATTTTTATGATTTAACACAATAGAATGTTTCTCATAGCACTGCTGTGAGGATGTGTGTGTGTACGGAGCCTGAAGTATAGTATCATATAAACGGTGATTATTATTACCAGGTCACGGACTCTTTTGAGAATTCAATAAAACACACAGACCCCTTTGCAGAAGAAAGCTGCACCCACGACTTGGTGCACAATTTCTAGGGTTATGAGCTCCCTGAAGTTCGCATGTGTAAAGACATGACCGGATCCAACACGCTTTTTCCTTTCTTTTTTTTTTTTTTTCCAGTTGAAATTTTTATGGTCGAATTAATGTGTGCAAATAGTTGTAAAAGTCCAAAGATAAGCGGCTGTCCTCTGCCTCCCCCCCACCCCCGGCCGAGCCCAGTCTCCTCCAGAGGCCACAACCCCAGAACCCCACAGCCTTGATATTTCTCTCTTTCCGAGCCTGACCTCCCTCTTGCTCCCAGCAGTGTTGGGAGCAGTGGGGGGGGGGGGGGGGGGCTGTTCCTGTTTGTCCCCAGGGACCGTGGAGCGTGGAGCAGGCTTTGTCCCTCTGACTCACCACCAAGTTCTCAGTGGCCCTCAGGGCTGTCCAGAGCCTCCGACACCTCTGCCTGCCTATCCCCACCCCACCCCCTCTCCCTTTTGTCCTTCACTGGTCACCAGAGCAACTTTCCAGCTGCAAATACCACCGCACCCTCTCTTCTTTAAAACTTGATGGCGGCAATGATTTTAGCATCAAGGTCGAGGAGGCTGGGTTACGTAAGATTCATGATGCCCAGGGTACAGAGAAAGCAGAGTTCTTCGTGGTAAATATGACATCATCAAAGAGGGCCTGGGGTGGGTCCAGGGGCCTATGGGGTCGTGTCCCCTCCACCCCCAGCCCAGCCAGGCCTGCCAGTGCCCCTGGGGTGGGGGTGAGTTGGGGCGGAGGAGATGTCTCCGATGAAACCAGTTCATGCAAATGTATTGAAATGAGGCTTTGGGGCAGGTTTGACAAGCTGCCAGGAACAAAGGCTCTGTGACTCTCCTGTCTCCCACCTTCCCAACCAGCTGGCTTGAATGACAGCTTAGGGGGATTGCGGAAGGAGGGGCTGTCAGGAGTGGAATCTCAGGCGCTGGACCTGGGGAATTAGGAAAGGAAACACATCTCTGAGCTCACCCCACCCTTCTTTACACATTTTGGTTACATTGTGTACATTGCCTACAAAATGAGAAGCAAGCCCCCCTCAGGCAGGTACCCTGGCTGGGTTTCCAGCGCATATCCAAATGACACTCCCTTTTAATTAATTAAGTAAGTAAGTAAGTAAGTAAGTAGGCTCCATGCCCAGCGTGGAGCCCAGCACAGGGCTTGAACTCACAACCCTGAGATCAAGACCTGATCTGAGATCAAGAGTCGGATGCTTAACCGACTGAGGCACCCAGACATCCCCCCTTCTCCTTTTTAAACGGACCCCAGGCACACAGAACTGGGATAATCACAAGCTGCGTATGACACACTCTCATTATTGGCCAGCGCAGGGCCACTTGAATTAATTAATTTCTTTGTTTATGGTGCTATATTTTTGTTTATAATAACATAGTGATATCAAACAACAAAAATTCAACTGGGTAATACAAAAGATCCGAATTGGCTGTATTAAACAATTTACCCATGAGCTTGCATCCCATCTAGCACACGGAAAGGAGCTCCATCGAGCTGCAGGACGAGGAAGTCGTCAACAGAAAAAAGGATTATTTTGTGTCAGGTTACCTTCCTTTGGGGGGACAAAAAGGACTTATTAATTGGATTACCTCATCTTCCTTTGGGGCGAGGAGAGGGCCTGTGTGACAGATCGCCCTGTTGGTATGCCAGAAAATTTCTGACCGATTGGTTAAGACTACATTTCTGAGCGGCTTAAAGTGCAGTTAGGTTGGGTATTAAGTCCTGGTTTGGGGACGTGGCCTAGCGTAAGTGGCTGTATTTGGGGCCTGTGGTTTTCCTTTTGACAGTGGAGCGCATAGCCCGAGGTCGAGAGCCTTAACCATATTCGCACCCATGTGGTATTTCTCCTTTACCCTAAGCCCTGCCTGCTGCCCCCGTCAGTGGTACATACTAGGCTGAATTATGTGTTTATCATTCCCTCGCCTTTTTAAAAAGATTTTTATTTATTTATTTGAGAGAGTGTGGGTGGGAGGGGCGGAGGGAGAGGGACAAACAGACTCCTCTCTGAGTTCAGAGGCCAATGTGGGGCTCGATCCTAGGACCCTGGGATCGTGACCAGAGCCGAAGGCAGATGCTTAACCAACTGAGCCACCTCCCCTAAGCACAGGTGCCCCTTCCCTAGCCTATTTTATCACTGTACCAGTCAGGATAAACCAGGTCATGCTGCAGTAACAAATCACTCCTGATCTCAGGGGCTTAACCCCCCAGATATTTATTTCTTGCTCACGCTACATGACCACCGAGGATCGGCAGAGGCCTCTGCCCATCGAAGACGTGGGACCTGGGCACAGGTCCTGTGCTAACTGTGATTCAACACTAAGTTCTGGGGTTTGCTTGGTCACAGGAGAATAAAAACTATGCACAGTTCTTAGATGTTTCTGTTCAAATTGCCTGAGCACCTTAGTGACAGTTCATTGGCACAAGCTCCTCCCAAGGCTATCCCTAGTTTCAGGAGGGCCTGGGCCTCGCAAGAAGGAAGAACCAGAAGTCTTGTTGAGCTTGGGTAATGTCACCACAACCGTGTATCTGTGTAGCCCAAACAGCACTTGTTTTATTTTAGCTGTTCATGAACTTTACAGAAAGGGTGTTGTGTTATAAGTGATCTTTTTTTTTTAAATTTTTTTAAATTGCAGTGTAACTGATACAATATCTTATTAGTTTCAGGTGTGCAACATAGTAATTCGACACTGATACACATTATGAAATGATCACCATATTAAGTCTAGTTAGTGTCTGTTACCATACAGAATTATTATAATATTATTGTCCATATTCCCTGTGCTGTCCAGGATGTCCCTGTGACTTACTAATTTTATAACTGGAAGTTTGTACCTCTTGCTTGCCTTCATCCATTTCATTCACCCCCAACCCTCCTGTCCTCTGGCAACCATCAGTCTGTTCTCTGTATCCATGAGTCTGGTGTTGTTTTGCTTGTTCATTTTTTGTGATTCCACATTCAAAGTGAAATCATATTTGTCTTTCTCCATCTGACTTATTTCACTTAGCAATAGTACCCTCAAGTCCCATCCATGTGTCACAGATGCCAAGATTTCATTCTTTCTCATGGCTCATAGTATCCCATCTTCTTTGTCCATTCATCTCTTGATGGACACTCGGGCTGCTTCTGTATCTTGGCTGTTGTAGACAATCCTGCAGTGAACATAGGATGCACGTATCTTTTTGTGTTAGAGTTTTTGTTTTCTTCAGGTAAATACCCAGAAGTGGAATTGCTGGATTGTAGGGTAATTGTATTTTTAACTTTTTGAGGAATCTCCATACTGTTTTTCATAGTGGTTGCACCAATTTACATTCCCACCAACAGTGCACCAGGATTCCTTTTTCTCTACATCCTCGCCAACTCTTGTTATTTCTTTCTTTCTTTTTTCCCTTTCTCTCTCTCCTTTTCCTTCCTCCCTTCCCTCCTTCCCTCCCCCCTTCCTCCCTTTCTCCCTTCCTCCCTTTCTCTATTTCTTTTTTTTTCTTTCTTTCTTTCTTTCTTTCTTTCTTTCTTTCTTTCTTTTTTCCTTTTCTTTTCCTTTTTTTTAAAAAAGATTTTATTTATTTATTTGACAGAGAGAGAGGCAGTGAGAGAGGGAACACAAGCAGGGGGAGTGGGAGAGGGAGAAGCAGGCTTCCCGCTGAGCGGGGAGCTTGATGGGGTCTCGATCCCAGGACCCTGGGATCATGACCTGAGCCAAAGGCAGACGCTTAACGCTTAACGACTGAGCCACCCAGGCACCCCCCTCTTTCTTTCTTTTCTTTCTGATACTAGCTATTCTGACAGGTGTGAGGTGAGATCTCATTGTGGTTTTGATTTGCATTTCCCTGATGATGAGTGATGTTTAGAATCTTTCCAATGTCTGTTGGCCATCTATATGTCTTCTTCGGGAAAATGTTCAGATCCTTGGCCCATTTAAAATCAGATTGCTTGATTTTTTGCTATTGAGTTGTTTGAGTTTTTTACACATTTTGAATATTAGCCCCTTATCAGACATACCATTTGCAAATATTTCCTCCTTAAATGACCTTTTTGTTTTGTTGATGGTTGCCTTTCTTGTGCATAAGCTTTTCAGTTTGATGTAGTCCTACTTGTTTACTCTTGCTTTAAAAAAATTATTTATTTATTTATTTATTTATTTATTTATTTATTTATGATGGGGGAGGGACAGAGGGACAGAGGGACAGAGAGAGAGAGAGAGAGAGTCTTAGCAGGCTCCACGCCCAGCACCAAGCCTTGAGGCTCCATCTCATGACCCTGAGATCATGACTTGAGCTGAAACCAAGATTCGGACACTTAACTGACTGAGCCACCCAGGTGCCCCTACTTTCACTTTTGTTCCCCCTTGCCTGTGGAGTAAGGTCCCCCAAAATATCACTGAGACTGATGTCAAGGAGCTTGCTGCCTAAGTTTTTGTCTAGGAGTTTATGGCTTCAGGTCTTACACTCAAGTCGTTAATCTACTTTGAGTTAGTTTTTGTACGTGGTTTAAGAAAGTGGTCCAGTTTCATTCTTTTGCATGTAGCTCTCCAGTTTTCCCAACACTATTTATTGAAAAGATCACCCTTTCTCCATTGTATACTCTTGCTTCCCTTGTTGTAGATTAATTGATCACATATGTGGGGGTTTATTGCTGGGCTTTCTCTTCTATCTTATTGATCTATGTGTCTGCTTTTATGTCAATACCATACTGTTTTGATTACTGTAGCTCTGTAGTATAGTTTGAAATCAGGGCGCATGATCCCTCCAACTTTGTTCTTTCTCAAGATTGCTTTGGTTATTCAGGGTCTTTTGTGGTTCCATATGAATTTTAGGATTATTTGTTCTAGTTCTGTGAAAAATGTCCTTGAGATTTACATTGAATCTGTAGCTTGCTTTGGGTAGTATGGGCATATTAATGATATTACTTCTTCTAATTCATGAGTACAATATATCTTTCTATTTATTTGTGTCTTCTTGAATTTCTTTCATTGATGTCTTATAGTTGTTTGTTTTTTTCTTAAGATTTTATTTTTAAGTAATCTCAACACCCAACGTGGGGCTTGAACTGAAAACCTGGAGATCAAGAGTTGCACACACCATCTGAGCCATCCAGGCCCCCTGACGTCTTATAGTTTTCAGAGTACAGGTCTTTCACCTCCTTAGTTAAATTTATTCCTAAGTGTTTTACTCTTTTTTTTTTTAAAGATTTTATTTATTTAGTCATTTGACAGAGAGAGAGACAGCCAGTGAGAGAGGGAACACAAGCAGGGGAAGTGGGAGAGGAAGAAGCAGGCTCCCAGTGGAGGAGCCTGATGCGGGGCTCGATCCCAGGACCCTGGGATCACGCCCTGAGCCAAAGGCAGACACTTAACGACTGAGCCACCCAGGCGCCCCTACTCTTTTTTTTTTAAAAAGAGTTATTTATTTATGAGAGAGAGTGAGAGCGAGCAAGGGGGAGGGGCAGAGGGAGAGGGAGAGAGAAAGAATCTCTCTCTGTTTTATTCTTTTTGATGCCATTGTGAATGGGATTGTTGTCTGAATATCTCTTTCTGCTAGATTATTAGTGTATAGAAATGCAGCAGATTTCTGTATATTAATTTTGTATCCTGTGATTTTAAGGAATTCATTTATTAGTTCTAATAGGGGTGTGTGTGTGTGTGTGTGTGTGTGTGTGTGTGTCAGTCCTTAGGGGTTTTTATATCTGCAATTAGTGATGGTTTTACTTCTTCCTTTCCAGTTTGGATGTTTTTATTTTTCCTTCTTGCCTAAGTGTTCTGGCTAGAACTTCCAATACTATCTTGAATAAAAGTGGCAAGAGTGGGCATCCTTGTCTTGTTCTTGTCCTTAGAGGAAAACTTCCAGGTTTTCACCTTATGATGTTAGCCCTGGGTTTGTCACATATGGCCTTTATTGTGTGGCGGTATATTCCCTCTAAACCTACTGTGTTGAAAATTTTTATCCTAAGTGGGTGTTGAATTTTATCAAATGTTTTCTCTCCATCTATTGAGATCACCATATGATTTTTATCCTTCATTTTAAAAATGGGGTGTATCATGTTTTGATTGATTTGTGGATGTTGAACCTCCTTGCATCCCCTGATCATGGTGTATGATCTTTTTAATGTCTTGTTGAATTTGGCTTGCTAATATCTTGCCGAAGATGTTCATCAGGGATGTTTGCCTGTAATTTTCTTTTTCTGTGGCATCTTTGTCTGGTGTTGGTATCAGGATGATGCTGGCCTCATAAAATGAATTTGGAAGCATTTCCTTCTCTTTAATTTTTTGGACTAGTTTGAGAGGATTAAATCTTCTTTGAATGTTTGGTAGAATTCACCAGTGAAGCCATCTGGTCCTGCACTTTTGTTTGTTGAAAGTTTTTTGAGTACAGATTCAATCTCTTTACTAGTAATTGGTATATTCGGATTTTCTATTTCTTCATGATTTAGTCTTGGAAGATTGTGTGTTTCTAGGAATTTATCCATTTCTTCTTGGTTGTCCAATTTGTTGGTATATAATTGTCCATAGTAGGCTCTTACAACACTTTGTGTTTCTGTGGTATCAGTTGTAACTTCTCTCTCATTTCTGATTTTATTTATTTGAGTCCTCTCTCTTTTTTTCTTGATGAGTCTGGCTAAAGGTTTGTCAATTTTGTTTATCTTTTCAAAGAGCCAGCTCTTAGTTTCATTGATCTTTTCTTATAAGTGATCTTCTGAGATTTACTTCTTCACTCAACAGTATGTTGCTAAGATTCATCTGTACTATTGTACATGACTGTGGCTTCTTGCATTTCGTTGCAGGGCCAGTGTTTTATGGGATGATTCTACCCCCATGTATCCATTCTTCTTTCAAAGGGCATTTGGATTGTCTGACTTTTTTTTGCCATTATGAATGCTGCTGCTGTGAACACTCTCTTCCTGAAACTTCACTTGGATTTCTTTCCTTTCTTTCTTTCCTTTCTTTCTTTCTTTCTTTCTTTCTTTCTTTTTTCTTTCTTTCAAGATTTTATGTATTTATTTGAGAGAGAGAGCGAGAGAAGGCACGAGCAAGGGGGAAGGGCAGAGGGAGAAGCAGACTCCCCACTGAGCAAGGAGCCTGACAAAGTGGGCTCAATCCCAGGACCCTGAGATCATGACCTGAGCTGAAGGCAGAGGTTTAACCAACTGAGCCACCCAGGCATCCCTTCACTTGGATTTCATCACCCCACACTGTAGACTGTGAGCTACTTGTAGCTCACAGAGAGTTCCGGGCAGCTCCTGCCTCATTCTTCAAGGCCCCAGAAGCCAGGCAGCGTGGCCCTCCTAGCAATAGAGGCAACCCTGCCTTGCGTCTTCACTGGCTGGACTGGCTGACTAATAAGCAAGGGCACAGGAGCTCTCCCAGGGCTGCAACTCCTGCTTTTCTGAGATCTTGTCTTGCATCAGGAGGCAAAGACTGAGGACAGTGTGTCAGTGGTCAGGCCCTTTCTTTTTCCCAACGTATGTTAAGCTTCCACTGTGAACCACGTACTGTGCTGGGTGCTAAAGAAACGGATGGTAACTCATTAATTTACAAAGCGGACATTTATTTACTTCCATTTAGGAGCCATACTCTGTTCGGCTGCAACAAATAAAGGGGCCTGCCTTCAAGGAGCTCACAGTCTAGAAGGGGAAATAGGGACGCAGACATGGTACCATGTTGATGAACAAGTAAGATGAGTAGGTGTGCAGATCTCATCATGATTTTACAAGGATTAAAAAAATCTAAGTATTTTTAGTCATATATATATATGCCTATGTCTCTATGAGTCTATAATCTGTCTATCTATCTATCTATCTATCTATCTATCTATCTATCATCTATCTATCTATCTATCTATCTATCATCTATCATCTATCCATCTTTCTGAGGAATGTGATCTTATTTATGTAAATTCAGCATCCTCAATTCTGGACTAGAACATGGAACCAGATCTTGATTTGTGGATTATCATTTTTATAGGTTAGAAAGTTCCTAAACTAATAGCCATGTTTTAAATTCTAGCTGGAACCACTTAAAAATTCCCCTAGAGAGATGGGGCAGCTCCAGCTTTTAGCTGCTCTTTTGATTTTCTCCAAGCTCCCACCTTCTTTTTTTTTTCTCAGTGGCTGGTAGACCAAAATATCACTGCATTGTCTTGGGAAGTTAATATCAGGCTTGACCCTGATGTTACAGCAATACCTCAGCTGCTTTTGAGCCATGGCTTACATTCGAATAGAAAATGCTGGGAAAGTAACCCAAATTCTACCTCTGATCGGCCATGTGGCTTGTTGTGGCTTTAACTAAGAATCCCTACAGGAAGTGACACTGAAGTCTTTGCTTGATGTCTTGGGCTGCCCCGTCCAGCTCTATTTCAAGGCGGTTCAAGGGAAATTCAGCACATGTCAGCAGGGTACCTTGATGAGAGCATCCTGGGAGACCTGGATGCCCAGAGGAGGGTGGGCCTATCTCAGTGCAGGGAGCACGGTGGGGAGAATTCACAGAGAGGGTGGCACATCTGTGGAGTTTGAAGAACCAGGTGGTGTTATCAGAAAGAGAAGGGGAAGCTGGAACCCCGGACAAAGGAAGAGCATGTGCACGCTCACAGGGGAGTGACCAGACCTGGTGCCTGCAGGAGACAGAGAGTGGTTTGCAGTGGCTGGGACAGAGGCTCATCCGGGGGATGGGATATGTGTTTGTGGTGGCATTACCCGTGCTCAGCAAGACTTCTGGTTCTCCCTCCCCTCATCCTAGGCACATGCCTTCTTGAAATTGGACAGAGGCTGTAGACGCATGGCATGGCGGCACATGATGGATTTTTTTTTTTTAAAGATTTTATTTATTTATTTGACAGAGACAGAGACAGCCAGCGAGAGAGGGAACACAAGCAGGGGAAGTGGGAGAGGAAGAAGCAGGCTCACAGCAGAGGAGCCCGATGTGGGGCTCGATCCCACAATGGCGGGATCATGCCCTGAGCCGAAGGCAGACGCCCAACCGCTGTGCCACCCAGGCGCCCCCACATGATGGATTTTTTATTATCATAGGAAAATATATATAACATGAAGTTTCCCATTTTAACCATTTTGAAGTGCACAAGTCAGCCACATTCAGTCCATTTATGATGTTGGGAGGATATTCATCCTCCCAAACAGAAACTCTGTACCCACGAAGCAGTAACTTCCCTGCCCCCCGCCCCTGGCCACCACCATTCTGCTTCCTGGCTTTATGAATTTGCCTAGTCCAGGTACTGCTTGTAAGTGGAATATTTGTCCTTTTGTGTCTGGGTTATTTCACCCGTGTTGTAGCACATATCAGAATTTCATTTCTGTTTATGGCTGAATGTTATTATGACGTGATGGGATTTTGACTTTCTCCTGGAAGCGCTGGTGTGCCTGGGAGAGTCTCGCGTAGAAGGATGGGGCGGCACCTGCTGTTCGGGGGCTCTGTGAGCCCCGTGTGGGAGGGTGGGGAGAAGAGGGGCAGGCAGGCATCTGTGGCAATGCCTTAGGCTAGAATTAAGACCCCTCCAGGCTGATGTAGCCTCACCTCCCCCGGGAAGCTTTTCTGTCCCTCAGAACCCCGGTGGCCCTTTCTGTCTTCGGAGTGTCAGTGGCTGAAGGCGCACAGTCTCTGCCTAACTTTTGGGCCAGTGAGGACTGTGCCCTAAAGCACTCCAGTACCCTCAGGCCGGCCTCCCAGTCTTTCCTCCCCCTGTTTCCCTCCCTGGCACATGGGGATTGAAGCCTCAGTGGACACTGGAGTGGGGACGCAGGGAGAGAAGTCGCCCCAGATATCCATAGCAGTTTCTCCCACCACCCGCCTCCCCTCTGTCCCAGCCCTCAGACTGGGTCAGGCTGCATCCCGGCCATCCCACCCCACCCCACCCCCTAGCATCCCTGGCAGGTGTCATCTCCAGAGCTGGGGTGGAAGGAGACAGAACTAGCCCCAGGGGTGTCGATAACAGGGTCGTAATCCAGCGGGATGAGACTGAGCTCTCCGGAGTCTCATAGCATTTTTCCAGCCCTGGCCACTTTATTATCATATCGCTGAGCGATGGGGCTCTGGGGAGCTGTGGTTCCAGCAGCCTCTCCGGCTGCCCCTTGCGATCCATCATGCTACAACAGGGCTGAGCAAATTCATGCCGCTTCCTGCCCCTGGGTCTGCTCTCCCCGCCTCTTCCTTGTTCTTCTGCTTCTCAGGCTTCCCCTCTGCACAGAGAAGGGTTGATCCCCATCGCTGTGCGGATCTCTGTGTGAGTTGTGCTGACCCCAGGGACTACAGACTCAGGACTGCTTCATCCCCATGGTGTGACCGGGGGCCTCAGTTTCCTTCTCAGAGCAACAAGACGGTTGGACTCGTTGCGCTCTGAGGTTCCTTTCAGCTCTGACAACTCTGCAACTTAGTATTTTTTGAAGACTTCAAAGCAGATTGCATTGCATTTCCTTCCAAGATCATGGCAGTGCGAAGGGATTGTGTGGGACAGAAGCAGCCACCGCATGCCGACCCCATCTTCTCTCCACTCCACAGGAGCCCCAGGCAACGAGGGTATCATCCTTTCTTCTCCAGGGACGCTTGTCGCTAGCCGCAGGCCGGTGTAAGCAGTGGGCTGGTGCCTGTCTTCAAGGCTGCGTTAGAGTCCAAACCATTAGGTCAGACCTTGTGGGCACAGCCTGACACAACAAATGGGGAGCAGCCTACCCAGAGGGGGGTGCAGAGCAGGCCCAGCAGAGAACCCAGATGCCCCCTCCAGCCCCTGCTCTAACTGTGCCCATCTCAGATGGCTGGACGTCCGCCGTGCTCTAGAAGTTCTCTGGGGAAGGACATTTCCCAGCTGAGGGAATTGACCAGTCTAGCATTTTATTTTTAATTTTAAGTTTTAAAGATTTTATTTATTTACTTGACAGAGAGAGAGAGAGCGCACATGGAGGAGTGTCAAGCAGAGGGAGTGGGAGAAGCAGGCTCCTTGCTCAGCCAGTCAATGGTATTATATCTGCAATATTGGGCCAATATTCTAGTGAGAAGTTGTTGACGATCTACCTTTCTTCCCAAGTAGGCAATATTAAACTAGAGAACGGCTGGACTTCACTGTAAGCAGATCCAGAGAATGATGCTTTTCTTCACAAGAGCTTTCCTTCTGTCCCCCTGGAAAGGGCTGTCTGGTGTCTTGTAAGACAGTCCCCCCTCCTGACTGCCTGCAAAGGTGAGCCTGCGAACACCAGGTGATGAAGACAGTGCTGTGATGAGTGGGTCACTCTCCTGGTTCCAAGACCCATCACGCTTCCCAGCGTGGAGCGCAGGGGGCCTAGACTGTGCAGGTGGCCTCCTGGGGGCACTGGGGTTTTCTCACCGCTGGCATCTCCCTTGAGGTCACGTATCTGTCCGAATCAACCCCAGGATGGAGGCTTCAGGGACAGATACTTCACAGTTCCCCTGCGGCTTGGAGGTGGCAGGAGAGATATGGGAAAAACTGGGGTGATGGGGCCAGAGGCATGGGCTCTATTTCTAGCTGTGCCATCAACCACTGCGTGACCCGGACAAGTCTCTGCTCCTGGGCCCTGAGGTGACAGCCCCGCCCTCCCCACTTCACTGGGTGTTGAGAGGTTAAAAATGAGGTAGGAACCCTAAAAGTATTTGGCACAGAGTTCTACCCCCACCCCTCAGTCAAAAAACATTCAGGACTGAATCTAAAGTCCGTCATCAGACCTCCTGAAAAAAACTCCCCAAACAAGTTACAACTTTCAAAAACAGGCAAAGTTAGAATGAAAGTTTTGACAGCAGGTAAAGATGAAGCCCTGTGGCGTGGATGTGATCCGTGATATCATTTGACTCTCTGTTGATACGTGAAATCGTATCTCTCTGTTGCTTTTCATTCCCTATTATAAATAATTTCGATCTTTATTGTTTTCTTCTACTTTCTTTGGGTTATTCTTGTGTTCCTTTTTTCCCCTTTTTAAAAAAATTTGAATTCCATTCAGCTAACAGACGGTGTCCTATTAGTTTCAGGTGTACAATATAGTGATTCAACTCTTCCGTAAATCAGCCGGTGTTCATTAAAGTGCCCTCCGTAATCTCCATCACCTATTTTTCCCATCGCCCCACCACCTCCCCCCTGCCAACCATCAGTCATTTTTTTTCCTTTTTAAGTTAATTCAATGTGGTATTTTAAATTTTTCTATATTTTAATAAATTCATTTAAGCCTATACATTTACTTCTAAATATTGCTTTAGCTGCATCTCACAAGCTATTAAATTGTATTTATAATCTTTAGAGGTTACTCTTAGATTTTATTTTATTTTTTGAAAAGATTTTATTTTTAAATAATCTCTACACCCAGCGTGGGGCTCAAACCCACAACCCTGAGATCAAGTCTCATGCTCCACCGACCGAGCCCAGCCAGGCACCCCTACTCTTATATTTTCATATACATATTTACTTATAAGTTTTTCTGAGAAAGTTCAAGGTTATTCAGTATCTCCATCATCCTTCTGGACAAGTAAAGAATTTTAAAAATTGTCCTAAATCTTATGCGTTTTTTGAAGAACACAATTTTAGTTGTTATTGTCATTATTATTATTATTTTATGGCCAAGAGTTCAGTTATATATGTATATATAAATTTTTAAAAAAGGTTTTATTTTAAGTAATCTCTCTACCCAATGTGGGGTCAAACTTACAAACCCAAGATCAAGAGTCGCAGGCTCTACTCACTGAGCCAGCCAGGCTTCCCCTGACCCCCCACCTTTTTTTTTTTTCCCCAATGTTCTGCACTCATTCTTGTTTCTCATACACTTCGTCCCTTGGGTTTACTTACATTTTGCTGAAGTACATTCTTAGTACTTTCAGTAAAGGTCTCTCAGGTATAAATTCTCCTGTCTTTATATGTTTGAGAAAGGTTTTATTTTGTTTTAATCTCTAAATGATTATTTAGTTGCCAACGGAATTGTACCCTCCGTGTTTTTTCACTTGGTGCTTTGTGGCATTTGCTCCATGGTTTTCTGGCCTCTTTTCTTGCGGGGGAGGCTGCCTCTGTCTGTCCTGCTGTTGGTTCTTTAGCGAGTGAGGTGCCTCTTCTCTCTGGCAGCCTCTAAGTTTTTGTCCTCACCGTTGATGTTCTGTGGTTGTGCTGCCATGTGCCCGGGTGTGACTAACTGTATTTAAGGGGCTGGACTCTTGGTGTTTACTTTCACTCTGAGAATCTACCCTTTCCTCTCATTTTAGGAAAGAATCTGGTTTTGTATTTTGACTATCACTTCTTTTCTGTCCCTTGACTCTCTTTTGGAATTCCTATTAGGTCTTTATTAGAACCTCTTGATCTTTCTTACCCTCTATTCTTCTTGATGGTTCTTTTAAAGATTTATTTATTTATCTATTTACCTACCTATTTGAGATAGAGAGAACAGAGGGAGAGGGAGAAGCAGACTCCCCACTGAGCAGGGAGCCCAATGCCGAGCTCAATCCCAGGACCCCGAAATCATGACCTAAGCCAAAGGCAGACATTTAACCTACTGAGCCACAGTGGCCCCCCCAAATTTTGATTTTATCTTTTTTTTTTTTTTTAATACTCTGCTCGGGGCTCTTATCCTTTGGTGACTCCATAGGCATTGCAAATCCAGTCCCCGAGCCAGCATGTGGCTTTGCTGGGCCGGTTTCCTCTGTCTTCCCTTGGTTATACCTTATTCATTTTTTTCTATAAAAATTTGCTCTGTCACTGTTACAGGTTTGCAGACACGTGGAGGGGGTTAGTGGTAGGTCCATAGAGCATGCATTTAGAGAACCGTCCCGACTGACGATGTGAGGTTTGACACCAAAGCAACCGAACGGCTCAGAGTAATGAGTAGTGAGTGTTTTTCGCGGTTCCTGCTTTACAGTGTGCCAAACCGTTTTCTTCTATATCTTCATAATCTTTGCAAACTAAGCTGCGAGGCAGACACTGTTATTATCCTGATTTTCCAGAGGAGGTGGCTGAGGCTCCGACACCCAGGCAGTGCTTCTTAAAATGTAATGTGCCTGTGAATCACCGGGGATCTTATTAAAACACAGATTGAGATCCGGCTGATCTGGGGTGGGGTCCAGGATTCTGGGCTCCAACAGGTGATGTCGATGCTGCTGGCCCGAAGACCCCACTGGAGTGGGGAGGTGCCAGGGTGCTTGGCCAAGACTCACGTGTCCTCAGTGATTGAATAGGAACCTGCGTCTGCCTGACTCCAGAGCCTGTGCTCTGTGTCTCCAGGTCCCACTGAGAAACCTGCAACGCAACCACTTACTGTACAGGAGACCGGAGAGCTGGAGGCTTCGGCTGGAGGGAGAGGAAGCTTTGCTGAGGGGAGGGGACAGCTCTCGCCAGGCCCAGCTCCTTTCTCAAGGTTTAATGAGGAAGACAGGGATGGAGAGGGATTGTCTCAGGGGTAGTGAAGCACCACAGCCAGGCAGCTGTCAGTGGGTCTGTTGGAAAAATTAATTTTTTAATTAAAAACATCTTTTTCTCCCTCTCTTCTTTCCCCTTTGCTTTAATGTCTCAGTCTGGAGTAATTATGAGTCGCTCTGGGGAGACTGAACCTTAGAAAAATTGTTGGTGTGACTGGCGAGGAATTTATCTGATTAACTTGAGCTCAGCCTTTGAAAAAAAAGCAAAGGGAAGTAAAAAAGAAGAAAAGGGAGGAGGGAAAGCACCAGCTCCCAATTCTCCTTCTGGCACAAAACTTAATCACAGCGTCTGGGAGGCCAGGTGGGCCCTGGCCTGGCTCCCTGAGGCCAGCCGGGGCAAGATGGGTTGGGAGGACCTGAGCCCATTCCTGGTGTTCCCTTCTCAGAGCCCCCAGGGTCCCCTGCCCCAGCCTGGCCCCCACCTGTCCCCTCAGGTTTTTCCCCCGGGGAGGGGCAGGGTATGTAGCTCTGACTGGCTCAACATGGGGGATGATGTCTTAGGGCTCTTGAGAAGCAGCCAGAAAAGGAGGTCTGAGTGCCAGAGATTTATGAAATGAATGATACCCACAGAGGAGTGAAGGGGGGAGGATAGGAGGGGGAGGAAGCTAGGCAAGGACATGGGGTCCCCTGAAGTCTGCTCTCCGCTCCTGTCCCAGTGGCGCTCCAAGCTCGCCAGCCTGGACAGCACCAGTGTTGTCAGGAGGCTCGGGATGGGTTTTTGTGCCTGGATCTCTCAGCAGTGGCCGTGCGGGCGTGACCTCCAGCCCCTGCCCCTCCCATGGGCAGCGTGTTGTTAGCAGTCAGCACTCACAGCACCTGGGGAACAAACGCATTGGCCTGGTGAAAGGGATCTGGGCGGGGCACCAGCAGCAGCTACTACGTTGGACTGGAGCGGGAGCCCAGCAGGGGTGGGGAGGGATGGATGGGTTCATGGTCACTTAGGAGGTAGAGTTGACACAACCTAGTGGTTGAATGAGGGGGTGATGAGAGTCAGGTGGCAGGGGGGCTTCCAGGCTCCTGGCTTGGGTGACTGGGTGGCTAGGGGTGGCAGGCACTAAGATGGGCACCCAGAGGAAGGGTAGACCAGGTGGTGGGGGGAGAGTGTTTTGTTATCCGGACATGATGAACATTCAGGGGGAGGTGTTTTCAGGCAGCTGGGTGTGCCAGGTTGAAGCAGAGATGTGGGCACCGTCTGTGGGGACCTGGAAGAGGGTGGGTGGGCCAGGGTGGGTGGGCTGTGTGGAGAGAAAATGCAAAACCCAGAGCCCTGGGAGACACCCCCCCCCCCCGTTGGGCTGGCAGAGGACACGACATACAGCCAGAGAAGCAGGAGGAAAACCACAGAATGGGGTCCCTTATGTCACCTCTCTGTCCTCTGTCTCGATCATCATTTATCCCCTCTGTCAGTACAGCTGCTGCTTCTTCTTCTTCTTCTTCTTCTTCTTCTTCTTCTTCTTCTTCTTCTTCTTCGATTTATTTATTTATTTGAGAGAGAGGGAGAGAGCGGTGGGAGGGACAGACGGAGAAGGAGATAGAGAATCTCCAGCAGACTCCCTGCTGAGTGCAGAGCCCGACGTGGGGCTCGATTCCACAACCCTGGAATTGTGACCTGGGCCGAAATCAAGGGTCAGACGCCCAACCAGCTGGCCGCCCAGGCACACCCTTCTGTCAGTATATCTTTGTGCAAAGAGGCAGTTATGAGGAGCCTTGATAGACTGTGATTCCCTTGTGGGACTCATGCCTGTCTTCACTGGTATTGTGGTCTGAGGCCCTATCATGCTCCCTGGCACATAGTAGGTTCTCAATAAGTCTTTGCTGAGAAAACACTCATATGGCACTTACCATGCATGGGGTGCTATATATAAACTCAGTTATCTCTGAGCAAAGTGCCATTATTCCCCCTTTGTACAGATGAAAACTCAGAGGCACAAAGAGGTTAAGTAACTCACCCGAGGTCACACAGACGGCAAGTGGCAGAGCTGAGACGTGACTCCCCAGGGTCCATGCTCTTAGCTGCTGTGTGAATGACTGAGATGTGAGGCCAGCCTGTTGGAGACCAGGGCGCATGACTGTTTCCCGAAGCATATGGAGGCGGAGTCACACGCACATGTATGTAGCTACATGTGCGTGCAGCACCAGGCGACAGCTCGGGTCTGCTGCGCGAAAGGATAGTCCACAGCCTTGGGAAAGGGACCCTTTTTGTGCAGTCCTCTTGTCACATTGGCTCAGCCAAAGCTACTGTAGACATGAGTCACTGCTGCCTTGACAGCCCCCGAGGACAGAGGGTTATTGGGGGCTGGGCTAGTAGGGGGCAGGGGGAAAGCTCTGGTGTCAGGCAGGACACAAGTCCCTGAGCCTCTTTGAGCCTCAGTTTCCTCATATGCAAAATGGGACTAATTATACTTTGTGAGAATTAGAAATGCTATATGGCTTCTGGCACACAGACGATAGACCGCAAATGGTGCCGCATTACATGGAGAGGTCTTCACTCCCCCATCTTCGTGACGTTAGCCACCGCTTTGCCTGGTCCTGGAAAATGTCACTATCAGCCACAGTAAATGAGTGTCTTATGGTTAACAACTGCCTGGCTGCCATCAGGGTGCCTAAGACATGCTGTCCGTGGGCCTGTCTGGACAGCTGCCGGCTGGCTGCAGAGGGGAGAGCAGGGTCTGACGGGACGGTCTGAGAGCTGCGAGTGTCCAGGTCTGTGCAGGGGCATCGGAGCTGGCCGTCTTCAGTCAGCCCCAGCCAGGACCACCACTTGGGACCTTGCAAAGGTGAGATTAAGGACTCCTGCTGGGGCCCACCATCAGCTCGGCTGCCCTGAGCACCCAGGGTCATCACATTACCCAGCTCTAGGGGAAGCCATTCACATTGTAGTCTATGGAGGTGGGCTCCAGACGGGCAGCTCTGACACAGAAACCAACATGAGTAATGCCCCCTGGAGGTGTGCAGCTGGCACTTGAGAGCTTCAGGGAGCAGTCTCATAGCTCCATAACCGCTGGGAAGACCTGGGAAGTGGACAGCCCCCTGCATGGCACCAAAGCCAGGGCAAAAGCTGTCTTAGCCCTGCCTGGGGTTACTGCCCCTACCAGCACCCTGAGCACACCATGCCTGAACCCCTGACTTAACACATCTTCTGCCCCAGCTGCAGTCTGGGAGCTCTTGAGGACAGGGCTTGGGCCTCTGCTCTCTCCTTCTCCTCTATCAAGCCCAGGGCTGGACACGTGGAAAATAGAAATCATGTTGGAGGCAAACCATGAGATTAAAATACCAAAGTCTTTCATTCCTCTATTGAAGAGACATTTCCTTCTCAGCCTCCAGCTGCGCCCTGGGCTCTGTCTGAGTGGTGAGGACATGAGAATGGAGCAGATTGACCCTGCCCTTGAGGGGCCACAGCCTTGTGGGGGGACAGACACACGAATGGTAGAGACTCCAGAGCAGCCAGAGCTCCGAGAGATGGCATGCAGGAAGCTGCGGGAGCACACGAATGGAGGTTTTCTAGACAGGGTGATCCCTGAGTGGACAACTGAGCATGGATGGGGCTTTGCCTGGTAGAGATGGAAGGAAAGCATTCCAGGTGTACATGCAAAGGCACGCTGGTGCATAAGAGCCAAGCCTCATGAAGGATCTGCAGGCCTCTCTGGGGCAGAGGGAAGAGCATGGGGCAGACCGGCTGTCAGGAGAACAGGGTCCCAGTCTCAGCTCTGCTTGTAAGTATCTGTGTGACTAAGGACAAATCCCTCCCTCCCTCCCCTTCCTTGCTGTCTCTGGGCCTCAGTTTCCTCATCTGTGTAATGGGAACTGGGCTACTTTATCCCCAAAGCCCCTCCAGCTTGGAAGCTCTTGGGCAACCTTCCAGTAACTTGTCCAGGTATACAGGCGCTGGGGCCCTTTGAGGAATAGTTATAGGTTTGTCCTAGTTGATCCAAGCTTAACTCTCCGGGTGCCAAAAACATTTGCTTTATTGCAAGTAGTTCTGCCTTCCTGAGCAGACGGAGTCCACCCCATCTGCCTGAGAAGTTTGGGATCTGCTGGGACCGCTGAAACTGGACACCTCCCCTGGGAGTGGTCCTTTTGGGCCTGCCTGGGCGGGAGGTGGAGTTCTGAGCTGCAGGAATTGAGCTCAGCCACGCCCTACCACCTTCCTTTGCAGGGACTTGCTACCTCTTGGTCACTGGTTCCTCCTTTTTATAAACATCGCCAGCCAATCAGCTCACGCTTTCCCTCCTCTGAGCTGGAACTGATCAATCACATTTGCTCTGGTTTCTCCGTTGCTAGGAGCTGAAGGCTACCTCCCCACCACAGAAGGGCTTGTGTTTTAAAAGTCCAATCCTTGGTCTGCAGCTGATCCAGGAGGTTGGGTGCTGTGGAAGATGGATTTAAGATTTCCTGAGCGCAGTGTCCATTGAGTTCTGGCTACCATCAGGGCTGCTGGAAATTAGGAGGAGGAGAGAGCGCCCTGCCCGGGGCAGTCCTGGAGAACTTCCAAGAGGGGGCGCCGAAGGAGGGGTGTTCAGACCCAGCTTTGCCATCCTTTTCTCCGGAAGGGATGCCCTCCTCAGTCCCCTGCACTCTCATCCTGGAAGCATTGGGACACCTCCCTGTCCCTCTGCCAGTCCTGGCACTGTCCTGGTCCTTGGGATCCACCCTGGTCTAGGTCCCCTTTTTCCTCTCACACACACATTCAGGGCTCATGCCGAGTGTTGGGAATCTGTATTTTACCCCCAGGCCTGAGTAAGGGTCCAGACGCTCCTCTCTGGCTCCAGAGGCTAGGAAAGGAGGAGACCTCCAAAAATTACACGGGGACTTCAGAGAGAAGGGGAAGGTGTCCTAGGTGGGGAGCACTGGGTAAGCGAAGGCTTGGGGATGTGTATGAGAATGTATGCTTGTATATCTGCCTGTATACACACCATGTGTGCATGTGTTGGCCCTTCCATGCACATGGCTTGAGCGCACGTGTGTGTGTGTGTGTGTGTGTGTGTGTGTTAAATGCCAAGAAAGGACACTTGTTGGTGCCTCTTGATTGGACTTGTGGATTTTCTTACCTCCCTGCCATCTTCCTGTGAGAAGCTTGGGGTCTTGGGTCCTGGGCTCTAGCTCCCTGTAAGCTCAGGCCCCTGAGCCCCATCCCCATCCAGCCCCCACACCATCCAATGCAGTGACAAAATATTGATGAGACTAACACACAGGAGAGCCAGCATCACCTCCAAATGGAAAAAATCCAACTCAACCCATCATATGTTCCCACTACGAGGGCTGCTGGCAGCCCACATGCCACCGAGTTTTACTTCTTCTGGGCCCTGTGGGTCTGCTCCCACATGGAATGTCATTCAAAAGGGCCCAGAGAGGATAGAGGGATGAATAAAACCAATGCCCTCCTCTGGCCCAGGCTCTTGGGCCTATTCCTTTGAGCAGCCTGGTGTCCTCCTCTGGGCTCAGGCTGGGACCACCTGGGTAGAGCCCAGGTTTCTTCTCATTGAAGGGCCTGCCTGTGTTCCTGGGCTACATCGAGGAGTCAGTTCCCTGACCTGGGGCAGCAGGAGGAGGCCTGGCCTGGGACCAGGGCCTGGCCTCACCAAGGACTCTGTCCTCTCTGAGCCTCAGTTTCTACATCTATAAAAAGGGACTTCCAATCCCTGAGGCTCGGATGAGAGAAGATGGGCAAGGTCTCTGTGACCTGTGAACTGCTGGGCCCACACTGCGTTGGTATCCACTGGGGCCTTGGCCAATGAGAGCCTGTAAGGGCAGGAGCCAGAGGTGATGAATGTTTGGCCCAAGGAGTATTTTGAAAAAATTGGACTAGTGGCCAATATTTTAAAAATGGGCAGTTTCTGAGGAAAGGCTGGCTTTTGGCTTCTCTTGAAAAATCAACAGGCCCATTTCTGGTTACCTGACCCGTGGGTGAAGTGACCCCTGGTCCTTTCAGAAAAGGTTGACATTTCAGAAGGGGTCTTTCCCAGTGGCCCAGACAAGTGAGTGACCTGTATTCAGGTGGAGGAGGAGGGCACAGTTACCTCCTGGATCCCTCAGTGCACACACCCTCTCTGTTCCCCACCCTTCAGCCCCTGCTGTGGTCTGGGATCCTGATTCCCTGCAAGGTAGGGAGCAAGGAAGGAGTTGAGCCTTGAATGTGACTGCTTTTCCTCCTCCATTGCCTTGACCATTGCCCACATGGCGTATCCTCCCAAGACCCACGGAGCCAGCTGAGCATGTTCTTCCAGAGCAAGTGCAAGCTAGGCCAGACATTCCTCTTCTCCTTAATCCCTCAGTGAGGCTCCTTTGTACTCAGGCAAAGGTTTGTGCTGTGGCCAGCTCTGGGGAATCAACCATTTGGGGGTAGGGCTAGGACAGCTGCTCTCATCAGGCTGGAAGAGGGAGTTTCTAATCCACCTCGTCTCAGCCGTGTGACCTTGGGGAAATAACTTAACTTCTCTGGGCTCAGTTTCCTCACCTATAAAATACTTACTTCCATGGGCTGTCATAAGGATCAACTGGGATCAAGTGTAGGAGAATTTCCTAACACAGGTCAGGCATACAGCAGGAACTTAATAAGTATTTGCTGAAAGGGGGAGTTGCAAGTTCCCGGGCCTAGCAGTGGAGCCTGCATGGTTGCTCTGCAACAGGGACTGAATGACAGTGTCCTGTGGCTGGTTGGGCCTGGGTGTGCTGATAAGAATAAGGGGCCTCTGCCTTGGGACCTTGCCCCTTCCAGGCTGGGATAACTGGGATAATGTGGGAAGGAGAAGCAAAAGGTAGGTGTAGCTCCTTCCTTTCCCCATCCTCCACCCTTGTAGCGGGGACACAGCTTTTTCTCCATGAGTTGGGTCCTTTCTTTGAATGGGGAGGGTTCTTGCCTCCTTCAATTGCTAGAATCTGGCTGCCTGGTTTTCAACTGAGATGTAGAGTCTGGGGGCCCCAGAGAAGCAGGCTATAGAGGGAACAGTTGGCCCCATAATCAAGTGGTCCTGGAGTTAACTCATGAGGTTACCCCATCAAGACTTGTGAATGGTGGTTGCGAAGACTGAGAAAGACACTACTTGAGTTTTTAACTTGAAAGCACAGTAGGACAGGGATATTCCAGGTCCTCCAATGGGGGCACTTTAGGAGACAGAGGATCTGAGTAGCCTTTGAAAGGAGGGCCTCTCTCCTCCTTCTCCTTAATGCTGCCATCTGGCCGTCTCTCAAGCACAGCAATGGAAACCACTGCCGTCTCTCTGGATGTGCTTTCATGTCTGGGTCCCACAGGACGGGGGCTGCCCAGGAAAGATGATGATAATGGTAGTGGTAATGGCAGCTGATGACATTTACTGAGCACCTGGGCTGTATACCTCCTGCCACAATCGCCCCAATTCCAGGGCTATAGACCAGCCCAACTTAGTGAGGCACAGCCTTTACATGAAAATTCAGATGGGAATGGAGCCACCAAAAGGCAAGAGGGAGAGGTGCATTAATTCATGAACTTCACAAAAGGATTCTCCTTGGTGGTGATGGTGGTGAATCTAAGAAATAGCTCCCCATGTGTGCTTATGGTAATAGTCCATGTCTAAAATGTTGACTCACCTGTCTGGTTTTAAAGAAAGTGTTCAGAGAACTAAGCCAGCTTTGGGGTCTACAGACGTCCTGCCTATAGGCTTGGAAGTATTTCAGGACCCTGGAGAGTGCCCCAAACTCTGGAGGTGGGCAGACTAAGGCATTAGGCCTTTCAGAACAGGTTCATCTTCGGAAGTCATCACATGCATGGATCTGGGCCTAGGGCCCTGGGGACATGACATATCCAAGTCATTTAGTAAGTCAGTGGCCTCATGTTTCTGTGTGGCCCCACTGTCAGGGACTGTGCCAGGGATTGCAATAGAAGCAAAAGTAGGGGCAGTCCAGCTTGCTTCTGTGTGCTGAGTCTGCAAAGACACAGGTGTCACTTTCTTCACTCTAAAAAGCGTGTGCAAATAGGAGTATTGTAGGTCAATCCTACCCCCAACACCACCTGGGTGGCTCTGGGCTTGGGGGCAGTAGCTGGTTGTTTGGATGGGCAAAGGGGTGAATGGTTACAGTCATGGCCTCTGCAACCTCACTGTTTGAAACTGAATCTTGGCTCTGCCTCTCCCAGGCTGTGCAAATTTGGGCATATTACTTAACTTCTCTATTCTTCAGTTTCCTTATCTGCAAAATGGGTATGATAAAGCACCTACATCATAGGGTGCTGTGAGAATTAAACATGACATGTAAAGCACTGAAAGCAATGTTTGGCATGTGGTTAGTGCAGTAAAATGTTATTTTTAAATTCAAGCACTTCTGCCCCAGCTCTGATGTCTTCCCATGGTATTCCCAGTCTTTTTTTTTTTTTTTTAAGAGTTTATTTATGAGACAGAGAGAGAGAGAGAGTGCACAAGAGCAGGGGGGAGGGACAGAGAGAGATGGAGAAGCAGACTCCCCACTGAGCAGGGAGCCTGATGCAGTGTTTGATCCAGGATCCTGGGAGCTTGACCCGAGCCAAAGGCGGACTGTAACCAACTGAGCCACCTGGGAGCCCTGGTACCCCCAGTCTTGCTTGTAGGGTCAGACTTGGAGGAGGCAAATGCTTCCTGGGCTTGTAAACTGTTAGAGTGTCTGAGGAAGCACAGATTTGGAAACTGGGAGGCCTGCGTGACCTGGGCCAGGGTCTCTGGGGACCCTGAGGGAAGGTTGGGCCCTGGGGCCAGCTCCCTCCCTGCTCCTTCTTCATGGTGGTTCCAAGCATGGTCTTGAGGAGCCAGCAAGACCCAGGCTCAAATCTTGGCTCTGGGACTTATGGGCAATGACCTTGGGTAAGTCATTATTAGCCTGTGAGAGACTCATCTGTGTCTGGCTCTGATGACCCCTTGGCATGGTTGTGCAGGGGCTGGAATAAGAACATGTAGGTAATAAAGGCCAAACACAGATGCTGTGAGGGCCGCGTGGTGGTGGCTGTCACATGGCTGTCTTCCTAATGTCTCTGCTTCATTTTGGGTCTCTGCCACTCCCCTCTCCCTCCTAATAGATGAGGTTCTCACTCCTTCTCCTCAACTTCCTGGCTTGGTCCACTCCAGAGGATGTGGGGATCTCTGCAGTCAGTCCATCCAGGCCCAAACCTCAGAGAGAGGCTTTAAAAGGATCAGAGAGGGTGCTGGTTCCTGGTGGCCCATTTCTTATAGGCTCACCCCTACTCTAGGCTTCACCTTAGCAGAAATGCCCTGGGTTTCTAGGCAACTCCTTTGTCCTATAGCCCTGGGCAGAAACCACTCTCCACCTCCAGCTCTGCCCCATTCCAGTAGCAAGTGGTGAAACATTTATCCTATTAACAGTTCAGATTTGACGAGCGCGAACTGGGTGGGCTCTAGGTCTTAGCACATGAGTTTCTCATTTTTAAATAGCTTTTAATTAGCATCTACTTTGTGTTTAGCAATGTAGGAAGCACTTTACACATCTTTTCTTATTTAACCACCCAAATGCTTCTAGAGGTAGCTATTATTACTAATTTTATTTTACAAGAGAGGAAACTGAGCACTGGAGGGTTTCAGTGATGCTTGGGTCACATGGAGGGGGCCTTGGAGCCGCGGGGAGAAAGTCTGTCAAGTACTTCACACAGCGCCTAGCATGTGGAAGGTGCTCAATGAAAGCCCTGTCCACCCGAACTTCCTCTCCAGAATCCCCGAGGTGACCCCTCTTCATGCCCTCTCTCCCACTCTTGTAGCAGCTCTTCTAAGGGTCCAAAACGCATTAATTTGCAGTTGAGCTAGGCACAATGGTGGAATTTCAGGCACTGTAAGTTGGGTGAGCACAGGGTACACAGAAAATGGCCACTGACCCCAATCATGGCTAAGGCTCCTTCCCTTTTTCTCTTGTGGTCACGTCCAAGCAGGTCTTCCAGGGGCCTGGCTGTAGAGTCATCATGAAGTGATGTCTGGTTGTCATGCACTCTCATTCGTGGATTATTCATTCTGCCTGGGAATTTGAACACAGCCCAGCCCCTCACTCCTTCCCTGTAGCTTCTCTGGGAGTGGGGTGTGGGGGAAGTGGGCCAGGACTTCAAAGGTTTCAGGTTGCCTACTGTCACTATCAGAGGCCCTGGCCTTGACTATGACCTCTCTGAGATCGCCACCTGGCTGCAGAGGAGACCTGGCCACCAGTGTGGCTCTGCTGTGGGCAACCCACTATCAGGCTCAGGGCAGGTCTTTGTCCTTCTTTGGGCTTGAGTGCTCTCCTCTGTAAAATGGGAGGGTAGGACTGGCTGTTCTCTAAAAGCTCTCCAGCCCTGTCACGTAGTGGAGAATCCCTCTCCCCCCCTTGCCTGCCCTATCAGAGGATATGTAGTAGAGGGTGGGCACGGAGGACCTGGGGTAGAATAGGGTGTGGGGAATGAAGCAGAGGGAGGAGTCTCAGTGGTTCCTAGCTCTCTGACTTGAGCAATTGTTTGACCAGGGTGTTGTTTATTGAGATAGGGAAGAAAAAGAGGCAATAGTGCCTTTGGGGAGGAATCATGAGTTCAGTTTTGGATCTATTGGACTTGAGGTGTTTAAGGGATGGGCCTAAGCAGCCAGCATGGAGGTGAGCTTGGATCTGAACCAGCGTTATCTGTATCAAGGGCTATGTTCTCTTTACCACACAGCCCCAGGCAGAATGTGCAGTATACAGTCAAGCTGCTGAGGGCCAAGGAGGGATCGGAGAGGGCTCATGTTCAGGGCAGGGCCAGTAGCTGGGAATAGGAGTGGTGGGGAGAAAAGGCTTAATCAGGGAGGGCTTCCTGGAGGAGGCCACTGAATACCAAGAAAGGGTGAGGTCTGAAGGGGAACAGGACAGAAGCATAGTCAGAAGGGCCCTTGAAGGCCATGTTCAGCAAGATGATGTGACTTGCCCAAAGTCATACAGCTTGTGACAGAGCCAAGATTCCAACGAGGTGTGACTTACCCCATGGTCTCTGTTGTCAATCAACCCCATAAGATAATGCTCTCAGGGCATGAGGCCAGGTCAGGAGAGAAGGGAGGGCCAGGACCTAGACAATGGGATGGACTTAGTCTCTCTCAATTCAGACCAATTTTCCCCAACCCATGTGTGTGTGTTCAAATTCCAGATAAATGAAGAGACAGCAGAGCTCTGACCCTTGAAGTCAGAACACAAGAGCTGGGACTGTCCTGGTTTTAAGACAAATCTTACTCTAGGTACAGGATTGCCCCAGGTGGCCTGGGTGACTGCTCAGCATCTTCCAGCTAAGGTACACACAGAATCCCCCTTGGCTCCCTCACTGGTCTGTCACTGCACCCAAAAGTCCATTAGCGTGCCCTGACTTTGGAACAGACATCATCCAACCAGGCTCCTTGTAAGAGGGAGCACATCTTTGGCCCTGCCCATTTGGCACGGAGGGCACTTACCAGACACTTCTCTCCTGGGCAGAAGGGGTGGAGGTCCCCGGAGGGGGCGCTTTCCTCCTGGTTTTGCAGAAGGCCGGTCTGCTGTTTGAGGGGCTGACTCGCCTGGCGGAAGGGCAGGGAGCTGCCGGGCACAGCGAGCTGCAGTGGCGGTGGCCATGGCGAGTGCCAGCAGCTCGCAGTGAGTATGCAGTGTCAAATGGGGTGCATTACTCTCCGTGCAAATTAAAAATTAAAATTAATCAAACACTCAAATTGATTTCCTTCCCGTCTGTTTGCTCTGCTGTGCCAGTCAGATGCCTGCCTGCCCGCCTGGTCCAGTTGAGCCCGACTCCAGGCCAGGGCTGGGCAGCTCAAGTGGCTGCAGAGGTCCCTGCAATGAGCCTCGGAGCCGCGGGCACCTCGTTCCCACCTTGGGAAATCAGGTAGGGGTCAACCCAACCCAGTCGCTGAGCCTGAGGCCCGGTGCTGGGCTTGGAAAGAGGGGCAGGCAGGAAGACAGCCACTCTCTGGTCCGGAGGAAACACTCATGTGGGCTGGGAGGCAGAACCCTAGGGAATACTCATGGGGCCACCATCAAGGGACATTTTTAGTCTGGGCGTCTGGTCCCTTCTCTGATCTCAGGTTCCCCATCTGTGGAATGGGGAGAGAGAGGCAGATGGAATAAGTCTCTCCTAGTTCTTGTCCTGGCCTATGGTCTGGACGGGCCTTCCCTGGGGACAGACTCTCCTCCAATCCCCAGCCGGCCAGGGGCCTACCACTTACCATTGTGCAACTGTAGGCAAGTCTCTGACCATCTCTGAGCCTCAGTTTCCTTTCCATGATACCACTGTCTGGAGGGAGATGAGCATGCAAGTGGTTTATTGGGATCAACACCCAGGGCGGGGAGGGAGGTAGCGAGGCGGAGTGAGCAGTGGGAGAACTTGGACTGGGACTTCACAGTACAGACCCCTGGGCATCTCTGGGCCTGAGCTGTCTGCGGGCTTGACCTGAGTTGGGGTGAGAGTGTCAGGCCTTTACCCCTGCTTTGCCCAGTGATAGGATCCAGCTGTCCAGGGAAGGGCAAGCCTTGGTGGGGGAGCCTCTCGCTTCAGCTGAGGGGAAGGTACTCCTGTGTGGCCTGCCAACCTCCCACTCCCAGCAACAGGGAGGGGTGTCTCAGCCTGCAGGGGTCTGGAAAGGGCACTGTGGGGCCCCCTACACTGTGCAGACAGTCGCGGGAGGCTGGCGTGAGGGTTCCCTGGAACAGGGCTGTGAACCTGGCAGGAGTCAGCTTACAGTTCAACGGCAGTTATTCTGCGGAAAAGGCCTCGGGGACCCGGACCTCGGAGACACCAAGTCCTGACTCTTGAATTCCTAAGTATCTACCCTCAGACCGCTCCACCCCACCGGCAGCTTCTCACCTGGGTGACCCCCACAGCCTCCTCTCCAGGCTCTAGTGCTCCAGTTTCACCCCCTCCAATCCATCCTCCTCAGAGGAGCTGGAGGGAGTGGCCACGAATTCTGATCTGATCATCTGGCTCCCCTTCAAACCCTTCAAAGTCCGATCATCCTCCCATGACATCCAGGGACCTTGGTGACCAGGCCTGACCCCCTGTCCTGCCACCTCCCAACAGTGCACCCCCCTCGACAGTGTGGGTGCTTACTAATTTTTCTGCAGTCCTCCCTCCGTCCCTTTCTGCATTCAAACCCCATCTGTGTGGCCAGCACATACTCCCTGTGCCCTGCAGCGGCCAGGCCCGGGCTGGTGGGTGCAGTGCATGCCAAGGGAACAGAGGTGACCCAGACCCAGTTGTGTCCTTCCACCCCACCCCCACATTCCTCCTTCCCTAGCCCCCCATCCTCTACCCCCTGTGAATTCCTATGCTCCTTCAAGGGCAGCCATTCCACGGCCATTTTGGGAGAGCCGCGTCAGGCTGATGCCAGCCCACGTGAATGCGGTGGGCTCCCTGTTCGCCTCTGAGGCACAGGCCAGGCTCCACGGGCTCCTACTCTCAGTTCTAGGACCCTGCCGGCCTCCAGCCCACCACCCCAACCCGTCCCCACTCCAGAACTGGGAACCTTGGCCTTACTCTGTGGAAGTGGCTGTTCAAGTGCCTGTCTGCCCACGGCCTGTGAGTCTCCTGAGGACGGGCCCCCATGGCCTGGCATAGAATACGCCCTCTGTGAGCGGGAGCTGAGTGGCAGGTCTACCTCCCCCTACCCTCCAGCCCCCCGCCATAGCTTCACAACCTCCCAGGTCCCCAAACTCCCCCTACCCACTGGCCTCCCAAACGGCAACTCCAATCCCATCTCTCAGGAATAGGCAGGGTCACCTCTGCCCAGACCCCCAACATCCTGTCCTCCTGCTGTGTGTGTCCGTGTCCCCCAGTGGTGATGCTCTCAGGTTCCCAGGAGGATGCTTGACAAGGGGTCAGTGCCCCTGATAGAGTAGCTGGAGCCTCCTGCTTCCTTTATCCTCCCTCCTCCCACCCTCCCTCTTACCTAGGGAGACGTGAGGAGTAAAGAATTATACCCTTTTACAGCTGGGAAAACCAAAGGCCCGAGGATTCAATTCAGCTTGGGTCCTGCTGCTGGCCTAGTGCCTTCTCATCTCTCCTCCATTCCAAAGCTGACCTTCCCCCGCCCTTCCCAAATGGAGTATTCCAAGGAGCTACCCCTTCCCCCCCAACCCCGGGCCTTCACCCATTCCCCCCATCAGATGTCTGGGAATCCCTGTTGGCCTGTAAGAGCTGAATTGGATTCTTGGGTCCTGGGGTTCTAGGACCTGGAATCTGGCTCTGGTGGGGTCATTTTGATTGTTTTATCTTTTCCATTCCCTTTTTACAGGGTGTGACCAGAATCAACCAGAGACGGCAGAGAGGACCAGTCCAATCGCTGCTTTACAGTGATGGGGGACAGGGAAGGGCAGGAGTTATTTAGGGGGACCGGGAAGGGCCCAGAGTTATTCAGCTAGAATCTGAGTGGAAGCTGAGCCAAGGTCTCCTGTCCCCCTCACCACGCTGCCAGCTCGGCTGTCAGGTCTGTGTCTCCAGCATGCCCTACCTTGTGCAGGGTCTAGGCATTAGAGAAAAGGGTTAGAAATGGTCCCTGGGTGCAGGCTGCCTGAGTGATGGGCTGGGAAGCAGTAGGAGGGACTGTGGGACACTGTCCATTGCTTCAAACCTCCAGGACCAGTCCAGAGACACCAGGCTAAACTCCCAACTTTTGACAGGGCCCACTAGAACCTGTTGTCCTAGGCCCATGCCACCTGCAGCCCCATCTTCAGTAGTCTCTTCTCATGCAATGACCACATGGGCTTTCTCTCCTTCCTCTCCCTGCAGGGCCTTTGCACATGCTATTCCCATTCTCTGGAGCTCCTACTCCTAAAAATTAATGTCTACCCAATCTTCTGGGGCTAGGTCAAATGTTACATCCTGCCTTTTCCTGATTCCCAAGACCAGCCTGGGCTTCCACCTACCAGCCCCATAACTTTTCATAGCACTTGTCTGCGGTGTAATTCCACATCTCTTTGCACGGTGGTTTGAGTTCTTTTTCTTCCTCTAGATTCTAAGTTCTCTGATATGTATTGCCCACATCCGGCACACTACCTGGTGGGGAGTAAGTCCTCAATAAATGTCTGTGGAAAGAGGGGCACCTGGGTGGCTCAGTCAGTTAAGCGTCTGCCCTTGGCTCAAGTCATGATCCCAGGGTCCTGGGATGGAGCCCCGCATTGGGCTCCCCACTCAGCGGGGAGTCTGCTTCTCCCTCTCTCTTTGCTCCTCCTCCTGCTCGTTCTCTCTCATTCTTTCTCAAATAAATAAATAAAATCTTAAAAAAATTAAACATGTTTGTAGAAAGAATGAAGAACAACAGCTCTCAGTTAAAATCCTGGGGCTTCATACTGAACCTTGTTTTTTTCTTCTCTGAAATGGGAATGATAAAAGCAGGATCTGTGTGAGGATGAAACAGTGAATGAAGACTCCTGACACATAGTCGGTTAAGAGTAAGGAGGAGGCGGGGTGCCTGGGTGGCACAGCGGTTAAGCGTCTGCCTTCGGCTCAGGGCGTGATCCCGGCGTTATGGGATCGAGCCCCACATCAGGCTCCTCTGCTATGAGCCTGCTTCTTCCTCTCCCACTCCCCCTGCTTGTGTTCCCTCTCTCGCTGGCTGTCTCTATCGCTGTCGAATAAATAAATAAAAAATCTTAAAAAAAAAAAAAAGAGTAAGGAGGAGGCAAGAGCTTGGAGTGGGCAGGGGGTGGTTGAGGAAGGCTGTTTAGGGGTGGAAGGACTTGAGGGATGGATGGATTGTGTCAGCTGAGTGGTATGGATCTGTGGGAAAAGACTGGAGGTGGGGAGATGGAATGTGAGATGCATGGAGACAGCTTGGCTGGGTGGGGCCGTTCTCTGAATCTTGGGTGACCCCATTTATTTTTCAGCCTGACCCAGGAAGCTAGGGGTTGGCTAAGAAGGCAGGCAGGAAATGCCCACAGTCTCCTGGGACTTCACGTGGGTCACTCAGTCTCAGGCTGGACCTGGCTTGGTGATGGGGTCTGGGACACTGCCAGGGCCTCCCCCACTGGCCTATGGAGATAGCTGAAAATAGCAGAGGGGCCCTGGGCAGGCATCTGCAGGGGCACTGGTCCTCCCCCCTCCCGCCCGTGGCAGGAAGCAGCTGGCCCCCAGCTTCTGGTGAAGGAGCTCCTTCCTGGAGCTGCCCACACTGGCCTGCCCCCAGCCTCTGGCCCCCGCCCCCAGTGGCTGCTGTTCTGACAGTGGAGAGGGGTTCCTCCAAGTGGGCCTGTTCATTTTTCATGACTTGTCTCTCTGTAAAGCCTGCTGGGAGCCCGAGGTGGCAATAGCTCTGGGCCACAAGCACAAGGGCAGGATACGAAGGGGTCCCGAAGAGACCTCTGTACCTGCCTGCCTCTGTGCAGAGCTCTTGGATAGAGGGCTGCGGCCTGGAGCAGCAAGGGAAATAAGGGACTTAGAGTTACATTTGTTGCCCCTCTGGGGCACACCTGCTTGCCCCCATGCTTAGGGAGGAAGTTGGAGGTCAGAGAGGGTGTCCTACTTATCTGAGGTTGCACAGCAAAGCTGGGGGCATAAATTCCCAAGCATAGACACAAAGGCTGCATGGCTCCCAGAACAGTGAAGTGGGAGAAATGGACTGGAATTGTTGCTTTGCTTGGATGTCAGGCACTCCAGGGAAACGCTGTTTGTCTCTGTTTGTCTTCTCTGGGGCCTACCTGGATGGAGGCCCTGGGAAGACTCCTCAGGAGGTGTGTTGAGCCAGAGCAGGCAACAGCCGTGAGCTCATCTCCCCTGAGGCCCCCAGGAAGTCTGGTACGAAGGCAGAAGAGAAATGGTTGGGAAAGGAGGGAACAGGAAGACAGTAAGGGCCTTTGGGATAGGCCGTAAAGCCAAGCTCAGNNAGAAAAAGACATTTGCTGAACATCTACTGTGTGCTGGGTCATTCCTGTGCATTCTTCTTCTTCTTCTTTTTTAAGATTTTGTTTATTTATTTGAGAGAGACAGAGCGGGTGGGAGAGGGAGAGAGGATCTCAAGCAGACTCCGCACCGAGCACGGAGCCTGACTTGAGACTCAATTCCACGACTGCGAGATCATGACCTGAGCCAAAACCAGGAGTCGGATACTTAACCCAGGCACCCCCTCTTCTTCTTTTTTTTTTTAAGGTTCATTTATTTATTTTAGAAAGAGAGTGTGGGAGCAGGGAGGAGGGAAAGAGGGAGAGAGAGTCTTAAGCAGACTACTCACTGAGCGGGGAGCCTGAGCCGGGGCTCAATCCCACGACCCTGAGATCATGACCTGAGCTGAAACCAAGAGTAGACCCCTCCATGGACTGTGCCATGCAGGTGCCCTGTGTGCATTATTCTTTACGAACTCTTTACCAACCTCCTTGTTGGCTGATTATTTTTATTCCCATTGTACAGAGGAGGACACTGAGGCTGGAAGTGGCACTGGGTATCACCGAAGTGTGGAGCTTTGCAGGGCACCTTGATGGGTGGATGCCAAAGTCTGGCCCCTTCCTGGACTCACATCACAGTCCAAGCAAAGCCCGGGCTTTCCTACTTCCAGCTCCGGTCAGCAGGGGGAGGCTGTGCTGCGTCTGGCTGCAGGAATTGGGAGCAGAGGTTGGGATTGGGTTTACTAGGAGAGGAGAGGGGGCCCCTTTCAAAAGCTCCTGGGTTTGGGAGCCCTTAGCCATGCCTCTGTGATGGCTGAAAGATGGGGAGAGCTTCTGCCTAGATTCGCTAAGTGGCAGCCCTGTTGCTGCCTGAGAACAAAGTTGAAACTCAACAATTCAAGGCTCTTAAAGCTTCTCTTCCCTCAAATACACCATCCTTCCCTATTTTCCACTACCATTTCTTCGCAAATGCTCTTCTCTTGGCATGGGATGCCCTTTCTGTTTCTTTCTGCCTGGCCAACTCCTACTCATCCTTTAATACCTGGCTTCAATGCCATCTCCGCCAGAAGCTTTCCTGGACTTCCTCCACCCCCAAAAGTCCTTCATATCCCCTGTTCTTTCATGTTTTTAAGGGCAGAAATGTATCTAAATCATCTATTTGTCCCCAGTACCTAGCAGAGGTTGGGGTACATCATAGATGCTAAAACAAATGGGCAACATGCATCCCTCTGTGGAGGTCGGTGGGGGGGGGTCTGTCTGGAGCGGAAGTAGGTGTGGGGGACACAGAAGATGAAATGCTCATGCATCAGGCCTGTTCAGGATCAGGCTGACAGGGAGCCTAGGGGTGAACTTAAATTTATTTCCCAGGGGCATCACGAAGGCCGGGAGATCTTGGATGTGAAAGAGTTCTGTAAACTATAGTGTGCTGTCCCTGGTAGGTCCTCGTACCTTTCAACTTTGCCTTATTCCCCTGATGAGGGTGGGGAGGAAGGTCAAAGAATGAGGGAGGGGGCAGACCAGGCCTGGTGAGGGTGGGGTGGCAAGGAGTGCAGCCTCCACAGTTGCCCTAGCTCTCGGAGGCAAGGAGTGGGTGGGATTCTGGATGCTGAGGGCCTGCCTGGGGACTCCCTCTCCTATGGGATCTAACACCATATCAGAGTTCGACATGGCCCCAGAGATGATGTAAGCTGATGTCCTTCCAAGGAAGGGTAAACTGAAGGCCAGAGAGAGGCAGGCATTTGTCCAAGGTCACACAGCAGGAGTGGGAAGCCATCCTATGAGCCCTGTCCTCCCAGCATGACAGGTGTCCTCATCCTGGGCTCAGATCCGGACAGCTGTTTCCCTGATCCCTCCTCCTGGCCCCGCAGTCTCCGGTGCCCAGCCCGCACTGGCCCACACCCCAGCCTGCCCCTAGGCTTAGACGCCAACAAGCATTGAGCGCCCCTTGGATGGCACGCTCCGGACAGCTCCCGACCGCCCTTCTCCTCGACTCACCTCCAGCCCCGAAGGGCCGGGTATCAACGGTGGCGGACAGGGCGTTGCCCGCACGGCCCGGGCTGCACCACCGCCCCGGACTGTTTCGGCGCGGCGAGGCCGCCCTCCTTGGCGCCCCCAGGTGGGGCGGGTCGCGCCCGGTGTGCTATCCCTTTAAGCCCGGGCGAGATGGGAGCTGTCAGCGACAGCCGAGGCTAGCGCGGGACGTCGCCGCCCGCCAGGCCAGAGCCAGGAGCCGTGAAGCGAGCGGAGAGCGGAGGTGGCGGCGGGGCCGGTGCGCGGCAGGTCCCCTGGCCGCCCGTTGAGCTCTCGAACCCTGGGCCCGGGAGGCGGGCGGCGCCCAGTGTAATGCGGAGAATGTGAGAGGCAGCGCAGGGCGGTGGGGAGGAGGGGGCGCGAGAGAGGGCGGCGGCAAGATAGACGAAGAGACAGCGGGAGAGATAGAGGACGGGGAACAGGGAGCAGGTGGGAGAAAAGAGAGGAGATAAAAGGAGAGGCAGGGACAGGAAAGGGGGGCAGAAAGGAGCGAGGGAACACGCGGCGCGGGCGGCGGCGCAGGCGAGGAGGAGGGGGCCAGCTTCTCGGGGGGGGGGAGCCCCGGAAGCCAGAGTTGGGCGCCCCGACCTGGGATCGGGCTGCGAGCGCGGCCGCGGCCGGGCCGGGCATGGTAGGGGAGCGGGGACGCCCGAGGGGCCCCCTCTGGGAGCGGCCGGGGACCTGAGGCGGGGCCAGCCAGGAAAAGGGACGCAGGGCCACTCCACAGGCCCCGCGGGCCGCACTCCGGGGGCTCCGGCGGGCCGGGGCAAAGGGGCCTTTGTGAGCGCCCCAGGAGTGCGGAGCCGGGTGTGCGGCTGCGGGGATGTGTGCGCGCCCGGGAGTGCGCGTGTGTGTGCGAGTGTAAGCGCCCGGGCGGGTGGGAGCGCGCGTTAGGGATTCTGCGGGCATCGCAGCGTGGAGAACAGGAGGCAGGAGTGGGGCGCGCAGGGGAGCGCGGGGCCCTCCCGCGCACACGCACACGCCGCGCGCGCGCGCACACACATACACACACGCACACGCCCTCCCTGCCTCGCTCGCTGCCGCTGCCACCATCTCGGAGCCGAGCCCTGCGGAGCGGGAACCCAAGCCGGAGCGGGAACCGGAGCGGAGCAGAGCGGAGCCGGGGAATGCGGTCCCGGAGCGGAGCGGCGCGCGAAGTGCGCGCCCGGGACGGTGAGTGTGGCCGGGCCGGGCCGGGCCGCTGCGGCGGGGCCGGGGCCGCGGGGGCGCAGGCGGGGAGCTGGGGTGTCTGCCCGCCGGCAGCGCCGCGTGCGCGGCCTCTGATTGGGCGGGAGCCTCGGGGGCAGCGGGTGGGGGTGGGGTGTTGGGTGCGCGCCCGTGGGGGACGTGCACGCGCGGAGATGGATGGGGCGCGCTCGGCACCCTAGTCCGTGACCGCGCTTCCGCCCGCTGCGCGGCCCCGCCTAACCCTCGCCTGCCGCCGGAACCCCGGCGACTTGGAGCAACTTTGTGGGGGAGAGGAGATGGAGGCGTTTTAATGGTGGAATTCCGGCCTTGCCTTCCTGAGGAGAGAACGCGAGGGAGGAATGGGACGGGGGAGCGGGCTGTGCCGCCCGGCGGGCCGAGGGGTGCGTGTCCGCCACCCCATCGGCGCAGCCGCTGGCACCCTGGGATACCAGTCCGGCCCCGCGGCGCCGAGCTGGAGCCGCTCCCGGCGCTGGACTCCTGTGACTCCGCCAGGGTCCGGCGGGACCGCGCGGCGACAGCTTCCAGGCCCCGGGACCGCAAGGTCGTCTTTGCAGCCAGGCTGAGGACACAGGGCTTGAGGTGGGGAGTGGGGAGACGTGCCTGTGTGTACGTGTGTGTTTCCCTGCGCCTTCTGCTGCGTGGGACAGGCGGCTGAAAGAAGGGAACTGCCATGAAGGGGCATCGCATTAGACCTGGCGTCCAGGAGCTCCCAAGAGGCCAAGGATTGGAAGGGGAACCTTTGGGTCCCTAGCCTGGTGCACCCTCTCCCCCACCCCCATGAGTGCTTTGCTTGGAGCCATGCTCCTGTGTGCTTTACTATGTATCCGGGTTGTGCCTGTGCTGTGCCCCCCACCCCCCTTCTTGAGTCTCCTTCCACACTCCTGTCCCATTGCTGGCTGCCTCAGGGAAATTCCTAGGCCCCCTCCCCAAATGGCAGCCCTGCCCCTGCAGAGGATAGGATGAGGAGATGTGGCCCCAGATGGTGCCCTTGAGAAGGAGGAACCACGCTCCCCCCCCCCCCCATGAGAGGCCCAAGGAAGGGTCAGAGGTCAGGACTTCCCCCATACAAATCCTCCTTGCTTCCAGGGTAGGTTCTTCCTCCTCTAGGAAGTCTTCTCTGATTGCTTCTTGAATTTGTCCTTCCAGGTCGGGTTTCTGAGTCAGAGCAGCTGGGTTCCCCAGCAGTCCTTGTTCCTGTGCTCTCTCATGGCACTCTGTGTGGGAGCCTGTGGGGGTCAGAAGTCTTGTTCTCAGCCTACATGTTAGCTGGAGGGGTGTGATGCTGGACGGTAGCTACCTGGCTTTCTGGGGGATGGTAATATTTTGTTTGACCAGCTTTCAGGCTTAAACCTTGCTTCCACTTCATTATCCTTCTGGAACCTTATCAGCCACCTTGTGAGAATGCAAGGCCCGTGGGCACACTGCCACTCCGTTTCACAGAGGAGGATTTTGAGGCAGAGATGGAGTTAGGAGAACTCCAGTCTCAGGGCAGCCCTTTTCCACTGGATAGGTATCCTTTAACCCTGGTCTTTTGTGAGGTGGGGAGGGCTCTGGCTGCCTACTGCTGGAGAGTCTCCCAGCTGGCAGTTGTCCTGCTGCTTGTGACCAGCACCCTCCCTAGGTGGGCAAGAATGTGGTCACAGCCACTCTCAGCCTGGTTCTCCCGGCTTGACTTTCGGCACCTCTTGACCCCAGCTTTATTAACCTTTGTTTCTTAGATTTGGGGCTGGAGTCTACCTGGGCTCTGCTTCATGGTTTGCAAACCTGGTTCCTGTAATCCTCAGCACTGGGATTCGGTATGCTTCTGGGGATTGGAGGGGTTTCCCCACCCCCACCCTGGCATTGCCCTCCTGTGTGGGCCCTGGACTCCTTCCCACTCTCCTGAGATTTTCATCCTAGAGCCCCCTATGGGCCAGAGAGCTCACCCTCAGGGAAATGGGTTCCCCGCAGACGTCTAAGTGTGCGTTGGGGGGAATGGAGTCTGGTGGCTGTTGGGACCACTTCCTCCCTGGGTGGCCCACCTGAGGTACAGGAAGCTAGCATAGTTCTCAGCCCCAGTCAGGCTTCTCTGAGCCCCCTCCTCCCCGCCCCACATGCTGGCCTGATGGCAGCCTGGACTCATCCCCAGGGCCACTTTGGTCCTTAGAGGTGTCTGGGGCAGGGAGAGGTGTTGCCCAGGAGTGACCAAAACTCCTTGTGGGAGTGGGGGTGCCACTGCATCCTGTAGTGGCTCCTTCAGCCTCTTTGCTGGCCTCATGCTCCGGGTAGCCTCTCTCTGCCTCTCCTAATCCCTTTCTGCCCTGCTCTCACTCAGTGGCCTTCCTTACCCATTGTTTCTCTTGTCTCTCTCTCTGCCTCTCTCCATGCCCCTGTGGCTCCCTGAGCTCTGGACTTTTGCCTTCCTACGTGTCGACAGATGCCCTGGTTGACACCCAGGTGGCTGGAGCATGGCCAGGTACCTGCTTGGTCCCCCCCTGCCACTTTAATCCCTGCCCTGGTTCTCTTCTGGCCCCCTTCCCACCAAAGGGATCTGTAGGCTGAGCCTGCCATTTGGGGTCGCGAGCCATGAGGAGGGAGAGAGCAGGGTAACTCTTTGGCCCTTGGTCTGTGCCCTCAGGGGTGTGAATCCCAGCCAGGTGCTGCCAGGCCTTACTCGCTGCCACTCCCCCTCAAACCTCCTGGCCAGCGTGGCCCCTCCTTTTCCTTTCCAGCCAGTCCCGGACTCTGCCATGGGTGTGTTTTAAATTAGAAAGGTGTTATATTCCAACAAATTCAGTGGTAAGTTGTTGCATGGGCTGAGCCTTGGGGTGACTTGAGGGGGGAAGGTTACCCCTGACCACTCAAGCCTCCTTTGGGGGGAACTGGGGCCACTCTGGCCAACCAGAGTCTCCTCCACAGGCTTCTGGGGTTTAGATATCTGCTCCTGAGAACCATGCCTTGGCTTTGCTCCTCATTGCCTAGAATCCTACAGTGGGGGCTCGCTCGCTCCACATTTGGGGGCATCTCCTGGTTTGAGGCCTGGGTTGAGTACTGGGGATTCTGATGACGAGTCTGGGTCCCTCCCTCGGTGGGCTCTGAAAGGGGACACAGGTATCCACCCACACCCCCGGAAGGCACAGCTGGGCAGCTGCAGAGCGACGTGAGACGGGGTTGGAAGCAGGCTGTTTTAGGTGGACTGGAGGGCTGTGCATTTTGACCTGCTCAAATGTTTCTAGCACTTGGTAGAAGCTCCGTAAATATGTTGAATACAAGAATGAATGGAGAACACGGACAAGGGAGGGCTTTCCAGGCAGATGGCACGGTGTTAGCAAAGGCATGGCGGTGGGAAGCACCAGGCACGGGTGGAGCAGGTTTGCAATGGGGTAGTTCGTGCAGGGGCCCAGCGGGCCCAGAGCAGGTTAGCACAAGACAGGAGGGTCTTGAGTGCCCAGCTGAGGAGTGTGGGCTGAGTCCGTATTCAGGGGTTGCAGGGTTGAAGTTCTGGAGGGACTCGAGCAGATTTGCAATTCAAACCGCTCCCTCTGGTGGTTGTGGGAGGGGTTGGCCAGGAGAGCCGGAGGAGGCGGGGAGGAGGTCCTGACGCTGTGGTGGGAATCTAGGCTGGTGGTGAGGGCAACAGCAGAGACAGGCCTTGGCCGCTTTCTGAGGACGGAGGAGGGGCCAGGCCTGGTTTCCCAGCCCAGGAGGATGGAGAGATTCGGCGTGGGGGAGGAGCCAGGTGGGGCAACGGAGGCAGGGCCTTGGGTATATCACCCTGCCCACCACCTGGGCGCAGGGAGGTGGCAGGTGTCCAGGACACACAAGATGCAGCCCTTAGTACTGGCACTCCCACTGTGTGCGCTTGAGCAAGTCAGTCCCTGAGATCCCTCACACCTCTGTTTCCATGTCTAAAATGGATAAGTTTGTCGCCCTGGAGACCTGGGGTGAGTTTGGATGGAAGTTTGTGACCTTGGACGTGGGATACAAAGAGAAGGGGTAGAGGGCTGGTCGCACTGCTTTTGGACAGATGAAGAGTTTGAGGTCCAGGAAGGGGTCACAGAACAAGCTGGGGGTAGGGCGTTCCAGCTTGGGGTTTTCCTGGCTGGGCCTGTGTCTGCTAGGCAGGGGTGGGTGGCATGGCCGGGGCCTCGAGGTCTCTGCAGAGGACGTCCTCAGGCAGTCGCCTCGGCACTCCAGCTATCGGGGAGCATATGGGGCCATATGGCCACATTGGGGAGATGCCAGCCGCTGAAGGAGGGTTAGTGGCTGCCATCCTGGCCTTCTGGATCTATGTGGGCACTGCCAGCCGTCAGGGTCAGGGCGGGAGGAAGCCAAAATGGAACCTCAGCATCTAGGTTGCTTTGGACATGGAGGTTGGGTCTTGTTGGCAGACGGCCCAGTTCTAGCACCCGTCTGCCAGGCCAGCCGGACAGGCGGCTTCATGCCCAGGACTGATCCAGTTAGCTGCAGGCCCGCTGTGCCAGCACCCTCCACGCCCCACCCAGTTCAGACGGCCCTGCGGTCCGCAGGCCGTGGGGTGCTACAGGCATCTGATGTTGGGTGACACTCAGTGGGGCAGCATTTCTCTGTCTGCCCTGCTGGCCGGGTGGGGGTGAGGGTGGGGGCCGGGAGGAGGGAGGAGGGACCCCTCACCTCCCGGGAAGCCCTGGGCCATGCCCAGGCCAGTAGGGCTCAGCCTTCTGGGGGACGGTGGGGAGGGCACTGGGCTCTGCCCCTGACCAGTTGTGTGACCTTGGCCAGGTCAGCGTCTGGCCCTCTTTGAGTCTCAGCTTCCCTCTTCGTAAACTGGAGATAATTATCTCCATGCCCGCCTCACAAGGCTGTTTTTGAGGCTCAACTCTAAATACATATATTTTTTTAAAGATTTATTTATTTATTTGACAGAGAGAGACAGCCAGCGAGAGAGGGAACACAAGCAGGGGGAGTGGGAGAGGAAGAAGCAGGCTCCCGGTGGAGCAGGGAGCCTGACGCGGGGCTCGATCCCAGGACCTTGGGATCACGTCCTGAGCCGAAGGCAGACACTTAACGACTGAGCCACCCAGGCGCCTCTAAATACATATTTTTATACAAACATGCTATCGCGAGTCCAGGAGTCCCCAGGTCTACAGCTGCTGGTCCTGGAATCATTGAATGATTCACTTGTGGGGCGCTTCTTCTGGGCCTGGCTGTGCTAGCTGCTATGGGGACGGAGGTGAGTCAGACCAGCCCCTGCCCTCTCAGGTGTGCAGCCCGTACTCAGTAGTAAGTGTGACCTCAGTAGTTCTTAACAGTCTCCCAAACCCACGCTGGCTGCCACGCTCGCACTCAGCGCCCACGAGGGCTCCCTGTTGCCTTCAGGCTGGCACTCCTTGGTGCCTTGCACAGGGTCCGAGGCCATGCTCCAGCCATCCCCCTCCGGTGTCCTCTGTGCACTCAGGCGCCAGTCAGATGCCACTCACTGTCCCTTTCACACATGTTGCAGCTTTTTCCTTCCTTTGGGGTTTGGCTGTGCTGTCCCCTCCACCTGGTGCCTTTGTCCACCTCTGCCCGTGTGGATCCCACCCCCTGTTTAATTCTCAGCCACGTGCCGTATTTCAAGCCCCTAGCCAGAACCGTGCGCCTACTGTATGCAAGGCCTAGTGTATGGAAGACCTATGAGCTATGTTGGTTTATCTCTTTTCATGGCCTGGGAATGCCTTGGTGGCAGCGACCAGGTTTATCCATCCTGGGTACCTGGCGTGTCCAGGCACCTGGGGCCAGACGGGCTCAGAGGCATGAGGGCCAGCCCTCAGGGCCCCTGGGGCCAGTGTCCCTTCCTCCTGCCTCTCGGGCCTGGGGATGCAGGTGAGGCCCAGGACATCTACTTGAAAAGCACCTAAGTTCTGGGCGGCTTTTCTGCTGAGGTGCCCACCACAGACATGGCCTTCCTTGTCCCTGGAGGCTCCACCAGGCTGGGGCAGGGGAGCCTGGTCATTGGCCACACAGAACTGTGGCCAATGAATTGCATGGCATTCAGCCATTAGTGATTGATGATTTGGGGTACTGAGAATCGTCCATTATCGATTGGTGGAGGCGGGTCTAGCCAGTGTTGGTATGGGTCAGCTGGGCCTGGCTGGGAGACTGGGATCAGGGCCATTGACTCCTGACCAGGAAGTTCCATCAATGAGAGCCAGAGAAAAGAAGCACCTCTCTGATTCGAGGTGCCAGGTTAGGGGTAGAGGGTTGGGGAGGAGGGGGGATTGAAGTGAGCAGGGAGCTTTTGCTCACTCCCACCTCCCTCTGTCCCCAACTTCTGTGTTCTGCCTCCAGTCTCAACTGGCCCTGGGTCTCAGTTTTCCCATCTGTTAAATGGGGATCTCAGTCTGTGGGGTAACACTGGGTCTTTGAGTGGGATAGCAGGCAGTCTCTGACTTGTCCTCATTTGTGCTTAATGGGTGGGGGTGTTGTGAGGCTCGGAGAGGGTGGTGGCCACTTGGGGATGGAGACAGCATCACAGTCCCCAGCCCAGGCTCTGCAGAAGGGACAGTGGGTGGGAGGGGCCGGTTGGTTGGAAGACAACAGTTGTCTCACTCAAGTGCTATGTCTGGCTCCTGAATGTGCTAAGGCTTCTCAATGTGGAGTTAGGACTCAGAGGAATTCGTGCAAAAGCGATTTCTAAGGAAACCACATAAAGGAGCTGGCAGGGGGGATGTTTAACCTACTTGAGGGACCTCGCTGCCTTTCAGGCTCACCAGGAGCACGGGGCATTGTTTGTGGGGCTCCTGGCTCACGTCACTAAGGCTTTTTTTTTTTTTTTTTACTTTTTCTTAGGAACATTTCCAAACATACAGAAAGGCAGAGAGACTAGAATAGGAAACCTTATATAGACTCACCTAGATTTAACAATTGTTGACATTTTGCCACATTTTGCCTTATCTTTCTTTCCCCCAGAGTATTTTAAGGTAAATTATAGACTTTATGCCATTTCACCCCTAAATATTTCAGCATCTATCTCTAAAAAATAAGAGAAAATTTCTGTTTAACCTCAAGTGGTCATATATGCCTTTTCATTTTATTCTTGAGAGAGGAGGATATTGACCGATGAGGAGGCTGAATCCTGAGAGGTGGCCTGGCCTGTCCAAGGTCACAGAGCAGAGAGGGGGAAGGGAGGTGAGCTGGGACCTAGGTGGCCACAGGTGTCAGCCCAGGACTGGCAGAGTTGGGGGGGGGCATTGGTGGTCCGGAGCTGGGCAGGCGGCTCGAGCAGGATCCCCGTCTTTGGGGGGGTTCCTTGGCTCAGGCTGGGGGTTCTGCCTGGAAACAGGAAGTGACTGTCTTTTAGGTTAATCTGTTCTCTTCCTTTTGTTTGCTGCGGGGATTAATCAGGAACTGCAGCGTCAGGAAAATCTAAAACAACTTCTTGTTTATTGTTTAATTTAGGAGAATGTTATCAGGCTGTGGCCATGCAAGCGAGGGGAGCTTCTGCTGGCATGAGAAGCGGGGGCTGCCCCCCACTAGCCACCTTGGGGGGGTCAGCGGGGAAGGCAAGGGGAGGGCTGGCCTGGTAGGAGGGTTTAGGATCCCAGGCTGGGCTCTTGAGGGGGTCTGAGGGAACTGGGGTGTGTGTGTGTGTCAGGGGCTTGGGGCTGAGCCTGAGACTGTATCCTCAGAACAGATGGGGAGTAGGCAGCAGAGGGGTGAGCTCCTGGTGTGTGTGCGGGAAAGGGGGAGAGCCCTGGCTGCTCGGGGGAGGCCCTGGCAGCCTCTAGCCATACTGAGGAGCCGTCATTCGCTCTCCTGCTCTCCTGCCTGGGCCCAGTCTCTTCCCTGGGGAGACTCGTATAGAACAGGTGTCTTCTGCCAGCCTAGGGCAGGTGCGGGTCTCCCTGGGCTTCCTTGTCTCCTTGGGGTCAGGGGATCCTGCCCTCAGCACCCACACATGCTTGGGACTCCTTATTCTGCTGTTGGTGACTTAATATCTCCTCATTTTGTGAGGGTCACCGAGGTTTCTGGTATGAAATTGGAGAAAGTTGGAACTAGAAGGCAGCCCCGGAGATGATCTCATTCTTGTTATGGGTTTCAGGAAGGGAAACTGAGACACAGGGAGTGGTTATTCTTGTCTCAGGGCTCACAGTGAAAAGCATCATAGAGCCTTGGCGATAGTCTGGTGTCTGGCTTCTCGGTCCCAGGAACCCCTGCTTCTGGGCCAGCTGGGCTTGTGGTTCAGACAGACCGGTGCTCCCCAGTGTGCAAAGGAGGGGAGGCGGGCCCAGGTGGGAAAGGGCTGTCAGTCAGTGGGGCCAGGTTCCCCTATTGGGGCCTGCCTCCCTGTGTGTGTGTGTGTGTGTGTGTGTGTGTGTGTGCGTGTGTGTGCGCACGTGCACGTGCACACACACACACGCACCTGACCACATGCACACACATTCACACACACCTAGTTACTTACCAGTGGGGAGAATGGGTGTGCAGGTCAGGAAGAAGGCTTTAATGGGGTGTCCTGAGGTTCCCATCCAGAGCTAGGACTGACCTGCTGTTCTCCCATTGTTACCCCCACAATGAAGAGAGCCCCGATTAGTGCCAGGCTTACGGTTGGGCTTATTTCTCGAGGACAGGAAGTGGGGCAGGAGAGGCCCCTGGGACAGAGGTGACAGAGGGAAAGCAAGGGACAGAGACATCAAAACACTTTCTGATCCCTGGTCTATGGTCCTATGGTGCTACCAGACCCTGCATCAGGCCTGTGTATTTTCTGCAGCTGGGGAAGGAGAGGAAAACAACCCAACCTTGAACGAGTGGCTGGATGGGGACTGTGTGATCTGAGCCTCCTGTCGCCTCCTCCACCTGGCCTGGTAGGTGCTAAGGGTTCTGGCTGAGGCTCACCGCTGTTCTTGGGAAGAATCCTTCCAGCCAAGCGAAGTGAGAGGCTCCCTGTGCTGTGCTGAGCAATTGGGCTTCCTGGCTCTATGCAGAGCCCTTCAGAGCCTCCCACATTCTGCTCCTGGCTGGTGTGTGCCTTCTGTGCATTTATCTGGTGGCTGCAAGGCGGTGGGGGAGCCCGTGTGCATGTATGTGGGCCATCTAGGCCTGGGGAGGCACGTTAGAGGACCGAGCATCAGGTAGGGCAGGGCTGTGTTCCTTGAACACCTACTGTTGGTCACAGCGCTGGGTGCTTTATACACATCGCCTCACTTAATCCTAAAAACAACCGCACGAGAGATGCACTGTCACTATTCCCGTTTAACAGATGAGGGAGCTGAGGCTCGGAGAGGTTGAGGGACTTGCAAAGATCACACAGCGCGTGAGTGGAGGAGCTGGCATTTGAACCTAGGAATGAGCCGAGGTCTGTGCTGCTGCTAGGAGGAGGGCAGTTAGGGTTCAGGAAGAGCCTCTGGTGGCTGCTCTGCATTTGGAGAGAGGAGGCCAAGGGTCAGGTGAGAGGTCCGGGTGAGGAAGGGGTGGTTCAGAGGAGAGGCCTGGTGGCGAGTCCAGCATTGTGCCTACAGTTGTATGTCCTTGGCTCTGGGCCTGTATCCTCAAACCTGCCTTAACTCCCCTTCAGGGGAGAGGTGCACATTTCTTATGGTCCCTGATCAGGCAAAGGCCCGGAGGGGGACAGAGCGAGGCCCCTCAGAGACAGGGCAGCGGGCCATGCTGGCAGTATCTGGAGATGGGGGTGGGGGTGCTGTGCAGGCATCCTGTGGCCTGGGGCAGTGAATGTTCTCTGGATTTTGAGCAGGGCCAGGTCCGAGGCTTGGAGGGTTGGCTCTCTGGTGGCTGGGGCCGGTTAGTGACCATGGGCCATGGGCAGTGGGGAAGGGGTGAGAGAGCAGAGGGCATCTGGAGGCTTCTCCTCTCCTTGTTCTGAGCCCCTATCAGTGTGGGCCGAGGGGGTGGTTCATCTTTGCCTGTCTCCGTTCTTTGCTCTCCCTTTCCCAGCCTCCCAGAGCGTGAAGTGAGAGTGGGGAGCCGGGGGTCCCTTGCCCCTCCCAGGCCCCTCCCTTGGAGGCTGTAAATATTTTATCTCCACCATCTCTGCTGTGGAAATTGCTGCTTTTAACACCTTTTTTCCCTTTTGCTTGATACAAACGAATGCTGGAAAAATTCTGTGCCGGGCGCTCACTCTGTCGCTTCTGCTTGTGCCCAGAGTCCCCTCCAAAAACTCTAATTGCTTTTAAGCTGCGATAGTTGGCAAAAGCAATTTTCTTTACATTATGGAGAAAGGGGGAAAATCCACCACATTTTCTTCTTCCGTTTTTTTTTCTAACCTTTCGTTTTGAGTTCCTCCTCATGGCTGCTAAGAAGATGCTGGGAGAGAAATGGAGTAGAGAGAGATGTGGGCGGGGAAGCAGAAGCACCCTTGGAGAGGGCCTTTTGCCTCTCTGGTCCTCAGTTTCCCCATTTAGAAGGTGGTCCTGTGTCCGTTCATTCATTCAGCAGACATTGGAGTATGTCCCCTGGAAGGAACTCGAGGGCCAGGACTAGCTCTGTCTCTGCTGCCACATCCCCAGCCCCCAGCACAGAGCCTGACACATAGTTGCTCAGTTAAGATCTGTGGACGGAGCAGTAGCTCTCCTGTGAGCCAGGTGCTTTGTCAGGCACTGGGGTGCACCGGGCTGGGTCCGATGCAGCCCCTGGCCACGGGAGCTCACCGATTGGAGAGGAGCCGCCAGACAAGCCTGTTTTCTGCATTACTGAGTCCTCACGCAGGTGGCTACTGGGGACTCAGGAGTACAGCACAGGGCAGGGGAGTCGGGAAAAGCTGCCCAGAGGAGATCCTGGGCTGCATCTTGAAGAGGGCGAAGGAGTGTGGCAGGTGAACTGAGGCCAAGGAGGGGGAATTCCAGACAGCAAAAGCCTGTGCAAAGATGAGGGGTGGGGTCAGGCCGCGGAGGGGGTGAGGCTTCTGGCTGGGCCCGAGTCGCCTGGAAGAGCTTTCCATGGAGTGGGGGAGTTTGGACATGATCCCGAGGGTGAGGGGGAGCCCTGGAAGGGTTCAAAGCTGAGGACATGTGGGGATGATCCCTTTGGCTCCATAGTAGGGGTGGGGGAGGAGGGGATGCCAGCTGCGAGGCTGGTCCTGGTGAGCCAGTGGGGAAAGGGAGGAGGGCAGTGTGATTTTGAGACAGACAAGACAGGGGACCCCAATTCCTGGTGCTTCTCTCCTCTGCTTGTGCTGTGGTGAGAGGCACCCCAGGCCTTCCCTGGACCCTGGGGTGAGGGGCCCCCGGGATAGGAGTCCAGTTCATAGTCCTCTGCTGCCATTGCCAGTCAGGTTTGCCTGGCTCTTGGTTCCTCAAGGCCCTTTACAGTGTATGGAGCCTGCTGACCTCTGACCCCTCAGGTGACCTTCGAAACCATCCCCTGAGGCAGCAGAGCAGGTGGCCATTTCCCTGCCAGGGATTGGACAGCTTTGCCCCAGGGTTCCACAGGCAGGTGGAGAGGGGGTGGGGATTTGAACCCGGGTCTCAGGGCCCTGAGCTGGCTGCCCCCACCCCCTCTGCGGAGCTCTCCTCTGCCCCCAGCCCTCCTCTCCTCTCCTCCCCTCCGGAGCCCTTCCCTGTTTGCAGAGCGTGTGGGGCTTTTCAAAAGCATTAATGATAGAAAATAAATTGGAATCGGAGAGGAATCATCGCTGGGCATTCTCGGAGGGCCGCCTCTGCCCTCGCGTCTCTCAGCCATATTGAAGCCGGCAGCCAGACCAGAATATGAATGAGTCCGGGCGGGCATTGCTCTTAATCTGTCGGGGAGCCCTCCCTGGCCAGACGGCACTCACCGGCAGCAAAGCTGTTTGCAGTGAGGCCCCAGCGGCTGCGGGCCATCACCAACCAGGACTGATTTCCCTGGGATGGAGTCACAGTCCATGGCTACAGAGGAGGGGTGGGGGGGGCGGCTCTTGCCCAGTCCCCTCTCCCCCTCTCCCCGTGTCTTCCCCTCCCCCTCGGCTGGAGACACAGCACCGAGGCCAGCCTGGGCTGGGTCAGGTATCCATGCCTGGGCTGGGGTAGGGAGGTACCTATGGAACTGCCAGTGGCTCCTCAGGGTCTGGAGTCCCCATCTGGGTTTTCAAGGCCCCCTGTGAATTTGACCCACTTTGTCCTGTCTCCTCCAGGAAGCCTTCCTTGATCACTGCCTGGCTCACACTGGGTTTTCCATTTTTGAGCCTCTTGTGGCCCCTGGAACAAGGGTACAAACCTAGTGCCTGAAGGGGACAGGCAGGTAACGAGTGGAGCAGGGTGGGTGTGACCCAGTCGGGAGGGTAGAGACTGGCAGAGTGAAGGCACAGTTCGGGAGCCCTGTGATGGGGCTTTCACACCCGGCTCTGGGGATCCTGTGCTCTGCGGCCTGAGCTGTCATCTGCCAACCAGCAGGGAGCTCCCAAGGGCAGGCCCTGGTCTCTCTACTGACACAGATGTGGGCTGGGCACCTGGGAGGCTCTGGCGACCTGGGGAATAACTTGGGGCAAACTTCTCGCTTTGAGCTGGGGAAACTGAGGCCCAGATAGGGGTGGTTAGGAGGGGCTCCTGTTCCTCTCTAAGCAGACTGTATGTCCATGCTGGTATAACCCTCACAACGGGGGCAGGAGGTGGGGTTTTGTACCTTGTTTTAGAGAGGAAGAAACCGAGGCTCAGAGTGGCTGGATCTGGGGGACACTTTAGGCCTGTGTTTGAATCAGTTGGTTGGCGCCCCGGTGCCGGCTGCCTCTTTCTGGCAGGATTATGGGGTGCTGAGGTGTGCACTGAGTTGCCTGAGGGGGCCAAGATGCATTTATGCCCAGAGTGAGCCCAGCTAGGGGCAGGAAGCCCAGGATCCTGGCCCAGATCTGCCACCAACTCCCTGTGTGACCCAGGCAGAGCTCTCTCTGTGCCTCTGTTTCCCCAGGCCAGTCTGAGAGAGGCCCCTTGAGGGGTCAGAGTGAGTTGGGGGGCCCTGAGAGCTCGTGTGGCCTTGGCCTGGCTGCTAGCCCTGCTCAGTGTTTCCATGTGGCCCCTGGGCTCCTTTGGCCCCAGGCCAGGCTCACAGTGAAACCTCTCGCTTCTGTCCTTTTTGGGATCATCGTCACATGGGAGATGGTGACAGGGGCACCCAAGAAGGGCTTGGGCTCTGCAGACCCAGTTAACAGTAGGGAGCAGTCAGGGAAGCCTGTCGCCTGCCCAAGGAGGGAAGAGGGTCTCAGGCCACCACCAGGTGGGAGGACGGTACACTCAGCTCTGTAGTCTAGAGCCTCACCCCTGTATGACCTTTGGCACTTCCTTTCACGTGCGCAGAGTGGACTCACAAGGATGCCTTGTGTAGCCCTGGGGTGTCAGGTAGGAGCAGCCAAGGCCCAAAGGGTCCAAGAATGAGACTCAAGGTTGCCATTCACCCACTGTGACCTCGCCTCCTCCAGCCTGTGCTCGCACCCCTAGGTGATGAAGAGCTCACTGCCTCCCCAGGCAGCCCTGCCCTCTACCTGAAGGAGGTTTGCGCCCCCTCCCCCTCCCCCTACCACGTGCATAAATTCACATCGAGTTTGGTGCAGTTTCAAGGTTCACAGACTCCTAAGTCCCCTCTCTCTGGGGTCCCCAGTTAGAAACCCCTGCTTTAATCATTCCCCATGTGACTGGGCTATTGTCACCCCCCACGCTTACTTAGGGCAGGACACTAGGCATCTCAGTCCCCAGGCCATGCTCGTTCTGCTCCAACCCCAACTCTGTGCCTGGCTGGGGTCGTCCTCTGTGATTACCTGCTTGTTCTTTCCACAGACACGAGTGCTTTATGCCTTGTCGGCACCAGGCCTGCGCTGGACTCTGGGTGCAGAGAAGAGCAGGATCCACCCCCTGCCCCTGGGAAGTCACGTCAGCACTCACAGCTTGGGGGGGTCAGGGCAGGACAGAGATGCTCCCACCCCAGCCTGTTGGGAGAGGCTTCTTGGAGGACACTGGGGACTGGTCAGGGCGGGAAGGCGTCCCTTGCAAAGGAAGCGACAAGCGCGAAGTTTTCGAGGCCTGTGTCCGTCAAGGTGGCAGATGGCCCAGTCTGTGGAGGGTAGGGGAGCTCTGGGAGGCACTGGGTTAGGCATGAGGCTGAGGGCCAGCTGGGCATGGGGCTCTGCTGTTTGCCACCTGCTCCTGGCCTGTCTGCAGGTCTGCTGGCTGCCCATGTGCCCTGACATACACACACACACACACACACGCACGCGCGCACACAGAATCCCACTGACTCTACATGCAGACATGACTACACGCGTGCCCTCCATAGTTCATCTCCACGGATCCCTCTCTCTGCACACCTGCACACACCAGGCCTCTCTGCCTGGTGGGCCCTTGGGCTCACCCATCCTTTCTCTTTTTTCTCTACAGAGAACCCTGTAAGAGTCCAGAGCTGAGCCTCAAAGATCCCTCCACTCGAGTTTTTGCCAAGACCCTTCCATGTTGCCCTTACCCCTGGGTTCCCCCTGAGCTTCAGCCTAGCGTTTCCCAAGACTGTGATATCCCAGGGTTTTCTGGACGCCTAGGGAAACCTCCCATGCTAGCCCTGGAGGACCAGAGCCCTGCTGAGGAGCCGGAGGCCCTGGCGTGAGCCCCAGACAGTCTGGATTTTCTGTGTGACCTTGGGTAACCTTCTGCCCTGTCAGCCTTGGTTTGGGGGAGTGGAGATATAGGCTCCAGCGTAGGTTCTCAAACTGGTTCCAGAGCCCTGGTGTCCAGGAAGGTGCCTGGGGGCTTTGGAGGCTGGGATGGAGCTGGGTAGGCCCCTTCCCTTCCCACCACAGCATGGCTGCTTAGATCTGCAATTTATATGAGGGTTCAGGCAGGACTTAAAGGAAAAACCCATTAACTCTTTATTGATTTTGTTTTTCTGATTACAAAAGAAAATCCAATAGCACGTTTGTGGATAAGAGCCCGTGGAAGCACCTTCATCCCCTGCCTAGGAGGGGTTCACTGTAACATCTGGGTATTGTCCTCCAGCCTTGTGGGCCATATACCAACAAATTGCTATTTATAAAAATGGGCTCATTCTGAAATAGCATTGTACAGCTTGATTTTTTTCATATTGTTATACATAGATATGGCTCTTTCTGTCAAATGGCTGCAGGGTATTCCAGAGTATAGATGTGCTCTATTTTATATGAACATTCCCTTATTGATAAGCATTGAGGTCATTTCCAATTTTTTTTTAATTCTTACCAGCAATACCGCCCTGAGCATCCTTGAATATTTACATGTGACTGTCTCTGCTATGGTTTCTGTAGGAGAAGCTCCTAGAAGTGGGATTACTAGTTTGTAGGGTATGTGGGTTTAAAGCGTTATTCAATATCGCCAAATTACCCTTCCAAAGGTTGAGGCAATTCTCCCTCCTTCCAATGGTCTATGAGTGCTCATTTCCCTACATCCTTGCCAGCACTGGTTGTTATCAATCATTTTAATTTTTCCCAATCTGATGGGCAAAAACTGGTATCATGTTGTTTTCATTTGCATTTCCCTGATTGCTGGTGATATAGAACAGCTTTTCGTACATTTATTGGCCAATTGAATTCTTCCTCTGTGGATTTCTAATTCACTGCCAATTTTCTCTTTTGTCTTTTTTCTTATTGATTTGTAGCAGCTCTTTGTATATTAGTGATGTTTTCTTTCAGCGTCTCACTTGCCTTTTAACTTGCTTATAGTGTTTTTTCCGTACAGATGTTTTACATGTTTATGTACTCGGATTTATCAAATTTTCACTTTATGGCTTCCGGATTTAATGTCTGGCATAGAAAGCCTTCCCCCGCTGCATAAGATTTCATTTCAAATAAGAATTTTATTGCTGAAAAATCTTTGCAAAGCTCCAGTTTGCAGGCTTCTCCTGGAGCTGCAGCACCAGCTCTGGGGAGGGAGGGACGGCCCGTCTGTCCTTTCTTTTCCGTCACTACCTTTCCCTCTTCCTGTCTGGCTTACCAGTCATGGTCACTCTATCTCTTTGGGCCTCTGTCTCTCATGTGCTCAACCCCTCCTTTCTGTGTCTCTACTGTTTTTCTACCCCCAGCTGGTTTCCCGTTGGACAGGAGTAATTAGGGACGTGAGATGGGAGCTGTAGCAGTCCTCAGTGGGTTGCGAGGCCAGTGGGGAACATGCCCAGCCCCCCTAGCCTAGCCCCAAGTCTTGTGGGCTGGTGGGGCAGGCCCTGGCCCAGTTCTCTTTTTCAGAGACACTCATTTGTTGCTGGGAGCCTTAGGGCAGTCTCTTAGCCAATCTAAGTCCCTCTTCCACTAGGAAGCCTTCCTAGATAGCTCCTTCTTCCACTTCCACGGTCCTACACCTGGCCTTTCTTTGTCCTCAGTGGTCCTTCCCCATCTTGCCTTCTCAGCACTGAGCAACCTGGGGCCACCTCTCGGGATCTCGGTTTTTACCTGGGTAAAGTAGGTCCCGGGAGTCCGTACCAGCTGCTGAGAGGCACGGCCCATGTAGGATACAGCTGAGCTCTGGAAGGTGTTCCTTCCTGTGCTCTCAGGACTAGCCCCCCACCAAAAAACCCAAACACCACAGGAGAGAACTTTCCTGTTGCCAACAGAGAGATTGGGACTTAGTTCCACAAGGGTGGTGACTGATGGCTAGAGCTCGCTTGTTCTCTGCCCAGTGCAGGGCCCCAGGCCAAGAGCAGGGCCAGGCTCGAGGGAGGTTGCCCAGGAAAGCAGGAACAAGGCAGGAAGCTGCTGAGCCTGGGGGAGGGGGAGGGCAGGCAGGCATGGCATTCTGGGAGCTCCGTCTGTTGTAGCAAAGCACTATCCTCATGAGTCCTTATTCCTAGGGCCTGGGGGTGCTCATGGGGAATACCTCTGGGTGTTGAGGGCCCCAGGTGGGCTGAGTGTTGCCTCACCCTGGAGGCCTCTGTATGGGGCCGTCAGGAGGGTCTGCGCTGAGGGAGCAGCTGGGAGACAAGTCAGGGAGACCCGGAGTCTATTTGAAGCATGCTCAGAAGTGTGGCACTGAAGTCTCTGAGGGGACCTTCCCTGGGCTTCTGCGGCTCTCTGGACTTCTGTGCCAGCACCTTCCTTCTGCCCACCATGATGCCCTGTCTCCTGTCTGAGCTCCTGGCAGGTGGGAGCGGTGTCCTTTACGTCTCTTTATCCCAATCACCAGGCACAAAGTAGGCGCTTACTAAGACTAGAATGAATGAATGAGTGAATGAGTGAACAAATGAACGAATGGATGGATGGATGGAAAGCTGGGGGTGTTGGATAGAGGATTCAGGTCTGGGGAAGCAGAGACATGGGTTCTGGGCTTGACTTTTCAGCTGACTTGCTGGGTGACCTTGAGCCTCAGTCTCCCCATCTATTCAGTGGGTGTGGGTCTCGCAAGCTCTGTGGTCCTATGTTGACCAGATAGGCACATACCTGTGTCTCTCTGTCTCTCTACCCCCCCCCGCCCCCGGCCAGTACTGGCCTCTTTGATGGCGATGTTTGCTCAGCACCTGCTGGGTGCAGCCCCACAGACCGGAGCCCACTTCAGCGGCACCCCAGAGTGCAGTTTCAGGGGAAGGCTCACGTCCCCGGGGCACGTGGCAATTCTGTTGAACGCACAGGCCTCTGGTTCCTGCGGCTCCCCTGAATGGGCAAGGAGCCAGGAGGGCAGGGGGAAGCCCCCCCACCACGGTGGTCTCTGACCCCTCTTGGCTGTGAGGCGGCAGCCGGGATTTCATGTCCTTCGTGGAACTCAGCGCACAAGCAGGCCCCGGGTGCTAGAGAGCTCCTGGCTCCCACTGCATCTCCCTGCCCCAAATCATTGTCATGCTCTGCCTATGGTCCCATTTCCATAGCAATTCCTTGTGATGCCACTGAGGAGAGTGGGAGCTTCAGGAAGGTTTGGGGAGAAGGGAGCGGGAGGCCCATTCATTATCTTGGAACACGGCAGGTGGGGGCTTGGGGTGGCGCTGTGGGAATGGCTTGCCCTGCCAAGCTCAGGTGGAACTGGGCTCAGGGCTGCCAGCCAGGTGGTCTGGAGACCTGCCAGGAACAGTGCTGCTCAGGTTGGCCTGGGCCTGGCTGGCTTGTGCCAGTCTACCTGGAGCCAGCTTGGGCGGCCACCAGGGGCACCCCTGCCTGTCTAGGCCTGGCTTGGAGGACCCAGGCCTGAGGGACTGCCCATCCCTCCCAGGCTGCACCACTCTGTCATGTCTTGTCGTTTAGAACAGCAGCCTTCGGAAGGCACCGCTGGGGCTTGATGGCAGCAGGGGGCAGAGTTTGGGACTGGCTAACTGTGGGGCCAGGCAGGATCTACCCTGTCCATAGCTCTGTTGTCAGGTCAGGAAAGCCACAGAGGGCCCAGAAACCTGCTCAGTGCCCATTTCTCTGCCTCATTCTTCAAGAGGTTTGCAGCCCATGAAACAAGAAGATTGTTGCCTCCCAAGGGTCCCTCCATCTTAACCTACCATGTGGGTGAGAAATTCCACCATTCACATCTTAGACTTGACAGAATATTGATCTTGGGAGGGACCCAGAGGCCTTTGCTGTCTTCTCCCCACATGATGGCCACCACCTCCACACCCCGTCCCCATCCACCCATGCTTCCCTCTGTTCGGCCCATCTGGAAGGCCTCATGAGTCCTTCTGGGGACCTAGGCCTCTGCTGATCGGTGCCATGTGGGGAACCAGGAGGGAAAGGAGAGGCCAGCCTGGCCGTCCAGGGAGAAAGGGAGCTGCTGACCCTTGTGAGAGCTGCTGGGAGACAGGCCAGGTGAGAGGCCAGCTCTCCTCTTCTCCCTCCCACCGTCGAGGGCTTGAGCCACCGCTGGAGGCCACTTGTACTCGGGTTTTCCTAATGCTTGTCTTCATGTCGACTCACATTTGAAGGTGGGTTTCCCAGCGCTCCCTAAGCCATGCATCTGTGAAGTCACAGCTGTGGTGTGCTGCTAATATTATTGTTATTTTTAATACAAGGAAGAATAAACACATACCTATGAAAATAAAAGCATTTGTCTGTGTGCCACCTAAACGCCCCTGTGCCCACACACACTTTGAGAAGCTCCAATCAGATGGGCACCTCTTGGCAACGGCCCAGAGAGGGATTTGGGGCTTCATCTGAGAGGTGAAGGAAACCAGGGCTCAGGAGGGAGCTCGGCCCAGGCCACATGGCGGCATGCAGGACAGCTGCCTCCTTGGCCTGCCTCTTTGGACTTCCAGCCCGAGGCCTGCGTCTGGGGGTCTTGCCAAGGAGACGGAGCCCCCTAGTACCTTCCCCCACTCATGGAAGTTGCCCTTGGAAAATATTTAGTGAAGGAGTAAACCAGAAGAGGCGGGGAAGGAAAGGATGGATTGGTGGATTCTTGGGAACCAGCAGGCTGAGGCTCAGGCCCCAGGAGAGGCCCTCTGGTGCTCTGCCTGCACCCCTTTCTAGGGCTAGCCCCTAGGCCTGCCTCCTGGGCTAGGTGCTGGCTGGATACCCCTGAGCGCCAGGCCGGGTGCCCCTCCTCTCTGTTTATCTTCCCAGTGGACCAAGCAGGAGCACCAGAATCCCCATTTTATGGACAGGGGAAGTGAGGCTCAGAGATTTGATTGTCCCAAGGTGGGTGAGGAAGCATATTCAGAGCCCCACCCCCAACTTGGGGCCAGAAACCCCACCAGTCCCAGGGCCCCACCTGCCCCAGCTGGTGGCATGTGAGCATGTGTGTGTGTGTGTGAGAGAGAACGTGTGTAAATGCCAGTGTGCGAGTGATGTGTCAGTGTGTCAGTGAGTAAATGTAGTAAGTGTATGACTGTATTCGTGTGAGAGCATATGTGTGTATAAGCGAGCGGGAGTGTGCCAGTGAGTGAGAGCACATGCGCGTGTGTGTCAGCAAGAGGGAGAGAGAGAGAGTGTGTGTGTGTGATGTATGTTCATCACCCAGCCACGTGCGGTCAGACCCATTTGTGTGCATGGTGCACTCCCAGTCTTGCCCCGTGCGGCCTGGCTCTGGCTGACAGCTCATCTCCTCTTTCTCCCACAGCCTCCTGTGCCCACAGGCCGTGAGGCTCCGGTGCCTACAGGCAAAGAGGGCGACTGAGTCAAACCCAGGCTGACCTCAGCCCACTTGCATTTCCCAAACGCCTGCCTGACTTGAGGTAAGAGGCCACCGTGGGCCACAGGGCAGAGTGGGGGTGGCAGGGGCCACGAAGGCAGGTGTGGGGTCCCCAAGGGAGAGGCGGTAGGGAGGCCATGGAAGAGCAGTCTTTCTGGGGGTGGTCTCCCGCTCCATGTGAAGCCAAGTCCAGGCGGTTTGATATGGCAGTGCCACCATCTTCTGGCCTTTGCGATATCAGGGCTCTGACAGCCAGACCCCAAGCCTGGGATGTCCTCAGTGACATGGTTTCATGGATGCGCCGGCTAACGGGTTCCCATGTGGTGTGGCAGGTCACGGATGGTGAGCCGAAGGGATCTGTCCTTGCTTCGGTCACATTGTTGGCCATATGTGCGCATGACTTCAGGAGGGAGTGGGAACGTGTGGATTGAGACAGTCAGGGCCCAAGAAACTGTCAGGAGACACTGGCACAGACCCCAGCCTGTGGCGTTTACCCGAGCTCCCAGCCAGGGTCAGCACACAGATCTGGACGCCTTCAGGGCAGGATGACGCTCAATCCCAGGTGTGTGTATGTGACAAGTACTGGCAGACAGGTGACCTTGGCTCTGTGTGAGCAGAGTGGGTGGCTTGGAACGTATCATGAGGAGCAGGACATTCAGAATGTGGGAGGTGACAGGCCCTCCCACTGCGTCCCTTGTGAGGCAAGTCCTGAAGAAATGGTAGATGGGGAAGGAAGGGAACCTGGGGTACTGCCTGACTTGACTCCTGGCTTGCTTTTGACCTTGGACAAGTGACTTCTACCCTTGGGCCTTGGGATCTGGGCCAACCTGCTGTTCATGACAGGCTTCTGGGACCCATGCGAAGGCTGCAGAGGACTTTGCTAACTAGAGGGAACGCTAGGGGAAGGCTGGGGGCTGCAGGCTGGACTGGAATGGTATCCCCATTTTCAGAGGAAGAAGACCCAGAGGCTCAGCAGGGCAGTGGGCCTCGAACCCCTTCTCCTGAAGGATTAGGTGACAGTGATGGTGTGGCCTAGGCTCAGCCAACACTGGCCTCGCACCCAGGAAGCTGGTGGGGTATGGCAGGGAGCCGACGGCTGGATTTCCTTCTCGACTCTAGGCCTTGCTTTGAAGTCCAGTTATCTCTATCGAAATATTCCTGCTAATCAGTCAGTTCTGGGTGGATTGAGCAGCTAATTAGCCCCTCTGGTTTAACCTGTAATTGCTGCTGGGAGACAGGGAGAGGGGATGTGGTCAGGGTTATTTGCAAGGCCGCCAAGGGTGATGGGAGGGCTGTGGGCAGGGGCCTCAGGGAGGCAGGGAGGCCTGGCCCTGCCCCCAGCCTCACCAGGGGCCACAACATTCTCCCCACTGCCCCGGGGACAGCATCAGGCAGCAGGAGGCTCAGCAGGCAGAGACAGACTGGGGAGCTAACGCGGGGCACGGGCTGCTCCCAAAGTGGGGCTGGGGGGCTTGGAGGAAGGGATGCCTGGGCTGAGCCGGGAAGGCTAATGGATTTTTTTAAAATGTTCTATTTTCCTGATTATTAAAACACACACACACACACACAATAGCACGCGTTCTCTGTAGAAAACATGAACATTTGGGTGTTTTGCCTGTCAGTCTTTTACCAAATAAGTATTTATGACATAATTGGGATCAGACTGTACTTACTGTGTTCTAACCTGCCTTTTGTTCTTAATACTATACCAAGATCATTTTCCCATCATGAAACACCCTTCTGTAACGTGATTTTTAATGGCAGCATAATGTTCCAGCCTGTGCGTGCTGTAGCATGTGTAACAATTCTCTGTTACGTATTTTGATTGTTTCCCACCGTGTGTCATTGTAAATAGTGGCTGCTTGAGCAGGAAGACGTATGTAGGGTTATGATGGTTTAGGGGAGGGAGAGGGCCCAGGCTAAGCAAAGGTGTGGAAGCAGGGGACTTCGGAGGGTTTGAGGAGTGCTGTGCCTAGAAGGGCACAGGGCTGGTCCTGGGGAGCCTCTCAGGGGTGCCTGGGGGACTGAGGCCTGACCCAGAAGAGCTCTGAACAGCTGGAGGAAGCCAGGGTTTGCCTCGCTGCCTCCTGCCTCCCCTGCCCGCTCCCCTGCCCACTCCTTGGTGCTCCCGTGGTTGGAGGGGAAGGGTCAGGATGGCAGGGTGGGGGAAGGACTGGCAAGACTGAGAGTCCCAGATGCTGCCGCCCTGGACTTCTCTCTCACCGGTGGGCTCAGGGGCGTTTAAATCAAGCCCCTCTGGTGCCTGGGTGGCTCAGTCGTTAAGCGTCTGCCTTCGGCTCAGGGCGTGATCCTGGCGTTCTGGGATCGAGCCCCACATCAGGCTCCTCCGCTGGGAGCCTGTTTCTTCCTCTCCCACTCCCCCTGCTTGTGTTCCCTCTCTCACTGGCTGTCTCTTTCTCTGTGAAATAAATAAATAAAATCTTTTAAAAAAAATAGCATAAAAAAATAAATAAATCAAGCCCCTCTGTCTGTGGCGAGCCCCGCTCTGGTCTCCGCCTTGCAGGAAGGATGCACACAGAGGCTCTGAATCAGAGAGGCCTTCCTTCATCTCCTCGATGAGAAGTGGAAGGTGGCCCCTGATCCTGGAGAGCCAGGGAGGGAGGCTGGGCATGGGGTGTCACTTTTAGGAGGCTTCTCTGAGCTCCGGGCCCATCCCCAGTACTGCAGAGTAGACAGAAAAAAAAAAAAAACAGATTAAGTAAATTCATCATATAAGGTTAGGGAGTGGTAAGTGCCATGGAGAAAAATAAGACGGAAAAAGGGAGCAGAGGAGCAGGAGAAGCCTGCAGTATGGTCAGAAAAGGCATCTCGGGTGAGGTGCCCTTTGAGCAGACCCAAGGGGAGGGGACAGGCCCTGAGCTGGGAGCAGCGGGTGGGGAAGGGGGACTGAGAAATAGGGCCGAGCAGGGCCTCGAGTTAGTATGGATGGAGTGACTTGTGGCTCAGACGCTACCGCTCACTGCCTCATGGGGAATAGGCTGTGGCGGGGGGGGGGGGGGGGGGGGGGGGG
>NW_024425230.1:28667331-28706724 GCF_017311325.1 Ursus maritimus | reverse complement strand
GGGGCAAGAGTAGAGGCTGGTCGGTGGTTCGGAGGCCCCAGCATCCGTCCAGAGAGAGATGGCTGGCCAGGCCTCGGTGGGGACGCGTGACTTGTTGTGGCAGGCTGAGGATGGGCTGCAGGTGAGGGGAGAGTGGAGCCCGAGAACAGGGTGGGTGGTGCAGCCTTTGACTGAGTTTAGCAACCGGGGGGCAGAGGATGGGTTGGAAGGGCTAAGCAGCCGGGCCTGAGGCAGGGCACTGAAGAGTCCTGCTTGGAGGCGGCGCACTTGAGATACCGGCATCCACGCTCGTTCGGACTGGGTCAGGCTGTTTACTTAAGCTTTCTGGGCCTTTAGTCTTTTCATCGGCAAATTGGAAGTAATCACAGCACTCACCTTGTATGGACTAGGTAGGTCGGTGCACATAGAGCTTAGAGCAGGGTCTGGCATGTAATAGATACACAGTAACCGTCGTTCTAAGCCATCAGCTGCAGGACAGCGTGATCGAGGGTGGTAGAGGGGGTTATGAGGGGTAATGCAGAGAGTGTTGGGCTCTGGGAGCTCAGCAGACGGGGTCCCTGCCCTGTGTGGGTGCCCTGCTATCCTGCTAACCCTGTGCTCTGAGTGTGGGGTGCCGAGAGGGACGTGGGGTGGGTGGATCCTAAGGGAGCTGTTTGAGGTCTTCTGACAGTCACGGCTGGGGGGCCTGGGGGGTCTGTGCGGATGGGCGGGGCAGCCTCTGCCACTCCTGTCTCTGCCTCTGGGGTGCTCTGTGGTCATGGAAGGGGTGCTGAGGTGCTTGGCTTTTGTTAGCCTTTGTGTTTAGTGCACAGGTTTCAGGAAGAGAAGATGGTGGGGAAGCCAAATTAAAATTCCTCTCTGAGAAGTGAGCACCTTCCCAATTAAAGGACTCTTACTTGTGAGATGCCTTGGAGGCCTTTTCGATCAAGAGGCTCTTCCGAGTAAGAACAGGGCTTGAGCTGGGTTTGGAGAGCGGGGTGGAGCCTGAGCTGTAGCTGGGAAGGGGGGTGCCGATGACGCCCCTGCCTCGGGAGCAGAGGCTCTGTGGGGTGGGGTGGGGTGAAGCCATAGCTCCTTTCTGCTCAGCAGTGGGGGTGGGGTTTGGTGTGGGGAGGGCGGAGGCGGGGAGCTGTCTCCACTCGAACCCCCCCAACCCTGAAGCCCCCTCCAGCCCCAGGGCGAGCTGTCTGCACCAGTGCCCTCTACCAGGACCCCTCTGTCTTCCTCCGTGGACCCTATGCTCTTGCCCTCAAGCCCGATGGAGCGGGGAGGAGGCTGGGATGGGTGTCCGACAATCTGGAACGGTGGATGCAGCCTGGACCTTGTGCTCAGGGGCAGCCAGATGGGGGGCAGGGTCCTCTTGGCTTCTGAGACCGCAGGTTCCCTGCTGCCTATGCCACGCCTGCTACCCCAACCCAGGCTCTCCTGGTGACATCCTGGGTGTGGCTCTGTTGTTGTTTGGTGGGTGTGTCCACCTGCCTTTCGGCCTGGCACCCCTACCCAACACTCCCCAGCTGGCTTCCTGGGAGGCCAGATCTGCCCTGCTTGGGGCTGAGTATCTGCTACGTGTCCCAGGAGGGGAGTGTCCTCAGATCCTGCTGGAGTCAGGCAGCCTTGCTTCCCTGAGCCCCTCGGATGTTAGAGGCAGCTGCTGCCTGAACCCTACTTACAGATGAGGAAGCAGAGGCTCAGTCAAGTGAGGTGACCCCTCGACATGCTAAAAGGGGCTTGTCTTCCATGACCCCCGAGGCCTTCTAGGTCACTGAACAGAAAGGAGCTGGAGAGGACATTGGCCAAAGCCCTCCCCTTAGTAGGCAGGCCAGGCCTTCACTCTGAGCCCCAGAGGGTCTACCCCCAGCAGTTGCCAAGGTCATTTGAGGAGACCTGCCATGGATGGCTCTGCTGTCCAGGCGGTGTGGAGGGTGGCGGGAGCATTTTCAGCCCACACCTGCCACCCCCCTCCCCCAGCATGTCCTACTTTCTGGGAGCTACTGTGTACATACCCAGCACCGTGAGGGCCGGGCCCCTCTGAAAGGTCAGCCGACCATGCAGACGTTCCCAGGCTCCCAGGAGCCCTGGGGCTGGGCCAGTAATTGGGAGAGCATGACCTACTGGTTGAGGACGGGGTGGGGGGGGGGGCGTCCAGCAGCCGGGGAGAGGGTGGGCCATCAGGGAGACCTCATGGGGGTTGTCCTGGCCAAGCACACTGACCAGGCTGCCTTTGTGTTCTTGAGCAAGTGACACGCCTCTCTGGACCTCCGTTTCCTCCTGAGTGGCACCGAGAACAGTAGAGCTGAGGTGGTGAGGGTCACTGAGGATAGTGTGTGTGAAGTGGAGGGCTGGCAGGCCACATATGTGGAATGGGATTTGTGGACTGTGTGTTAACAGCATTTGGTGGGGCTGGTTCACATCCCAGCCCTGCCGCATGGGCAGGGGCTTCACTTCTCTTAACCTCTGCGTAGTGGGCAGAACTTTCACACAGCGGTGTGTACTCCATCCATGGGAACCCTCTGTGTGCTCCCCTCTGAATCATTTAATGAGCCCATTCTTCCTGAGGACATAGCGCGCTTTGCCTGGACTCGGTGGCCACAAAGTGAGTAGGTGACATGGTCCCTCCTCTTAAGTATCAATGTGAAGTTAGAGTGCCTGAGAAGATAGGCTGTGAGCCCCAGGAAAAGGAGATAGGAGCTGGAGAAGTCAGGGAGGGCTTCCTGGAAGAGGCCAGACCTTATGTTCAGGAGGATTTGGGAAGCAGGTGGGGTAGGCAGGAGTATCGAGAGGCACACCTGGTTGGGGATAGTGTGAGCAAAGAGCAAGCAGGAGAAGCAAGTACAGGATAGGTTGTGAGCTTCTGAGAGCAGGCAGTGGGAGGGTGGGGATGGGAAGGCGTATATATCAAAGCCCAGGAGAGGGCCAAGTCCTGGTGCCCTGGTGGGGATAGGGGAGTTGGGAGTGGGACAGCTATCTCCTGACATAGGGGGACAGCAAACATGCAGCCTAGATCCCAGCACAGAGCTTGGCATGGGACCTGTGTGTGTGTGTGTGGGGGGGGGATGCAGTGTAGGGTCCATGCACAGACAGGACTCCCTGGGCCGCAGGGCCTCAGGTGGGAGGTATGAAGGCCTGAGGTGAGGCCTGGGAGGGGGCTGGTGGCAGCTGCCCAGACCGCCAGGATGGGCCTGTGGGGGGAGGGGGTCAGCCTGAGGGCAGTGTCTAGCCTGGGTTAAGGAACAAGGCAGTTTGGCTTCTCAAGGCCAAGAGACTAAGAGCTGGAGAAGTGGGAGGGGTCTCTGGCAGGATGGGGGGGCTGGGAGACTCCCCCTTATTGAGCACCCACTAGGTGCCAGGCTGAGTCAGACTTGCTCTGAACATGGACTTACGCAATAGCCCGGGGGGGGGGGCTGGCACTTAGCCTCATCCTAGGGCCCTGGAAAGTAGGCTCAGACAGGCTAGTGACTCACCCGCCCCAGTTCACATTTCAATCTGAACTCCAAACTTCTTGCCTTTTCAGTGGCCCCACTCTGTGGTTTTTAGAGTTAATGACAGACTATCCTGGGTGAGCTCAGTTAAAGGGACACCCTGGTTTTGTCTCTCTCGGGAAGGCTCAGAGTTGAGGGTGTGTCCCAACGTCACACAGCACTGGGGTCTGCATTCCCCGGCTCCCAAGAGAGGAGATGCGTGTTCTCCTCTCCTCCATGGAGCCCGGTGGCCCCTGCCAGGCCGACCAGGTCTGTGGACAGAGGGAGCCGTCCAGCCTCAAGCATACTCTGGTCTCTTCGTCACTGAGGGAGGCTTTAAAATCTCAGCCCCAAATTAAAACCTATGAGTGCTTCAAAACAATGAAAAATTTCCCTAATAAAAGAGGAGGCACACTCAGGCATGTCCTAAATGAATGGAGTGACTTCCGGGATTAATCCAGGATGTATGGGAGGGCGCCCAGCCGGGAAAAGCGTGCGATGGAGATTGTAACAAACTGTTTGCTCGCAAGAGAAATAATTCTTAATGTGCACCAGCTGTAAGCGGAAGGCACCTTGGCCGCTGGCAGCCACGATCCCTCACTAGCTGGCCTTGAGCAGGGTCTCTGCGAGGGCGGCCTTGCCTCTAGGCCTCTGGACCTTCAGTGATGACCTTCCACCCGCATAAGCCAGTTGAGTGGGAGTGAGTGGGCCCCAAACGTGTCCTCAGAGCACCTACCCCAGGGCCTTTGGAGTCCTGCCCCCCCCCTGCTCTGCGCCCCTGGCCAGGTGGGAGGGGCGGTGCTTGCTAAACAGTCTTCCTCCTCCCGCTCTGTGTGGTTTGGCTCCTCCTGTCAGGCCTCCCGGAGCTACCAGAGCTCAGGCTTGTCCGTTCCTCCACCTCGGATCACTCTGGGAGTCTCCACACAGACTTGTCTCAGTTTACCTGTCAGAGCTTGGGCAAGTGCTTCCTCCCCAGCTCCCTTGCCTCAGGCAAGGAGGCAGTGGGGGCAGCACCTTCTCACCAGCCAGCTCTCCCGCCTCCTCACTTTGTGCTGAACCTGGGGAAGGGAGGCTAAGCCAGTTCACACTCTGGAACACCACCTCTAAGGTGCCAGCGATGGAGAAAGGCCTCCTGGGTTCCATTTCGCACTCCCAGCCGGGGTGACCCGCACGCAGAAGAGAGTGTGGGCGGGGGGGGGGGGGGTGCTGAGTCAGGCCAGCCTGCCCTGGGGCCCTGGCACCCAGGCCCCTCCGGCAGTCTTTCCCAGCTCCCTCACCTGCGAGAGAGGGGGCTCGTCTTGTCCTCACCCTCATCTCTCATTTCTGAGAGCGCGATCTCATTCCCCCACGCAACGGTCCGAGGGAACGGGTCCTGTATTAGCCCGTCAGACAGCTGAGGGGACAGGCTCAGAGAGGTCGGGTGAGTCGCGCGTGGTTGTTCCGGGACGTGCACCTGCTCTCGCAGTCCCTGCAACTGCTTCGTAAAGTTGCTTCAGGAAGGGGCCCGGATCACGGGTGCCGCCCTGCAGAGCTTGTCTCTGCCTGCTCCTCTCCTCAGCTGAAGGGGCGGGGGCCGAGACACTGGGCACGGGGCGCCCTGGCCCCCTTCTCGCCGGCCCCTCTGGCTTAGAGCCGACTGTCCATCCATTCACTCCGACCCTCCCTCCCTCCCTCATTCCCTTCCCACGCGTTTATGAAGCCCTCCTAAATGCTGGGTGCTGCCCTAGCCTGGGGCAGCAGCCCCTAGAGGGGTACACACGCCGCTTCTGCGCCCAGGTGGTTTCCGTTCCTGTGGGGGTGACGGTGAGCCAGGCCACAAATAACGTGTGTAACGTCAGCCCTCGATGAAATTGGGCAGGGAGCGGCTGGTGTAGGCTGCCTGGCTTTGGAGCAGGAGGCATGCAGGCAGGCCTCTGTGAAGGGGCGACACTGGAGCCCAGACCTCAAGTCTGAAAAGAAACGGCGTTTTGGGCGGGCTCAGCAGTTTGGCAAGGGCCGGGTGGTGTGTTTAAAAGCCAGGAGAAAGACAGCATGGCTGGCGGTTGGGGAATGGGGGAGCGCATGGGGGTGGGAAACGGTGAGGGGGGCTCAGAGGCCTACGGAGGAGCAGGTTGTCTTCAGAGTGCAGTGGGGAGCTCCGGAGAGCGCTAAGCAGGAGAGTGACAGGATCTGATTTGTGCTTTCAAATCTGGCCACCGTGGGGAGAGAATGGATTAGAGTCGGTGGCAGGGAAAGCGGGGAGCCTGGTGGGGAGGCTGGTGCGGGGTCTGGAGGAGAGCCGTGGGGTCATGGCCCCGGGTGGTGGGTGCTGGACGGTGAGAAATGGATGGGAGGGGGAGATGTGGGGTGGAGAATGCTGAGAGTCGGGGTCGGGGGCAGTCCGTTTGGCTGGAGCGACAGGCTTGGTGGTCCCGCCGTTTTCTGAGATGGGAATCTGGGCCAGGCGGAAGCACAATGACTGTCCGTATTTGGACGTGCTCCGTGCGAGGCTCCAAGGAGCCCCCCAGTGGAGCATCACTCCCTCAGCCCGTATTGGAACCTTCTACATGTCCGCAGATGCTCTCAAAACGGCTTCTCACATCTCATCACGCTTCTTCCAAGGTCAAAGGCTTTGCTCTAATACTTCATGTCATCTCATTGCCACGTCCATTTTTCGGACGAGGAAATCGAGAGGCTCACCTCAGTCCCATGCAAGGCCATGCTGTAGACGTGATGCTTGACAGGAGGGTGGCAGGAAACCTCGGGGAGCCCAGCACCATCTCCTGCTGATGCCTGGCGTGTGTCCGTGCACGCACGTGCGCACCCACGAGCATGCGCGTGTGTCGGGCCCATTAACAAACAGAGAAATAAATTAACAAGTATTCAACCCACCAAATGTTCCTTCTGTTCTGTATAATAGAGCATGGGAACGTAATTTTCCCCTGGAGCAAACTGCTACAGCTGAACCTGCTCCTCATTTTCCTCCAAAAACTGCTTAAAATTCGGGAATGCTTGTTGATTTCGGGTCCTTTCCTTTTCTGCCTCCTGTCCCCCACCCCCAGGCTGCTTCCCTCCGTCTTCCCCACGCAAGGCCTCGGAGGAGCCAGACTGCCACTGAGCAAGAGGCCCCACCCTGCCGACAGGAGCAGCCTGGGGGGCAGCAGCTCAGGCTGGGGGCACAGAGGGTGAGGAACTTCGGGTGTGCTGACCGCGAATGAAATGCCCAGGGCTGGCGGAAGGACCGGTGGCTTCTTCCCGAGCCCTGCCACAGGCATGCTGTGCAACTTTGGGTGCGCCACTGCTCTTTCTGGGCTTTAGTTTCCCCTTGGAAAGTGGGTCTGAACACGCCTGCCATCCCCAGTGAGCATGCCTAAGGTGTCGAGTGCTGTGTAAATGTGAGCCACCTCCTTCTGAGGATGCCACCCACCCTCTTCCCAGGCCCTTCTATGGAGCCGTTGGATACAGGCACTCTTGCCCTGCTTCTGAAATCCTCCAGGACACTGCTCATTTTCTTAAAGCAAATTAATTTTAATCCACTTTAATTAAACATGTCTTATAAAAATGTATATTTATTTATAGACCTTCTCTCTCTCTGTATATCCTAATCATTTCTGTCATTCAGAGCCCAGCCCGGGTCTCCACTTGCGGGCACCCCCTTATGGGTGAGAGCCTGGGGTGGGGGGAGGCCCCTGCATGCTGACTCCTGGCTGGCTTGGGCCAGGCTGTTACCTTTCATGGTGGCAGAAAGGGCCTACCCTGTCTCTAAGAGTCTGGCTACGTGGGAGATGCCGAGTTCCGTCAGTCCCACACCTGTCCCCGTGCTCCTCAGCAGAGGAATTAAGCTCCAGAGAAACTGCCCAGGCTTTTCAGGTCTGGTGAAGGATAAGCCTTGCCTGGGGTCCGGTGTGCGGCCACAGTTCCAGCTGGCCAGAATCTGGTCTGTCTCGGAGCCATAGGACAGCCCCAAATTGTGTCTCCTCCAGGAAGTTCCCCTTGACTTCACCACTGTCTTAGCCTGCTTGGCTGCTATGTCAAAATGCCATAGCTTGGGTGGCTTAAACACCAGACGTTAATTTTCTCGAAGCTCTGGAGGCTGGAGGTCAGAGATGAGGGTGCCAGCGTGGTCAGGTTCTGGTGAGCCCTCTTTCTGGCTTGCAGATGGCTGCCTTCTTGTGTGCTCACATGACAGAGAAAGACAGGGATAAAGAGAGATTTCTGCTATCTCGTGTTTGTAAGGATGCTAATCCCATCACATTAAGACTTGACTCTTATGACCTCATTTAACTTTATTTCCTTACTCCAAATATAGTCCTGTTGGGGGATTAGCCATTCAGCATATAAATTTGGGGGGACACCATTCAGTCCACAGGAGGCCTTCCCTGCTCTCCTGGCCCCTGGCTACTGTGAAATTCCACAATCTGGCATTTGTTACAAATGGTAGGCTTGGATCTCCCCCAAGGTCTCCTCCCAGCAGTCCTGGGCATCCTGGGGGCTCCATAATGACACAGTGGCTTGAGCTGCTTTCTGGCTGGCACTGCAGTTTGGGGGAATTCTCAACTCCTTCCCCTGGCACATGGTGGGTGGGTACTGAACCCCAGCCTCTCGCCACGTCTAGGCGGCCTGTTGGTCGTCTGAGGTAGGGGAGCTTCCAGACATCCTCACCTGCCACATCCTTGGCTTCAAGGGCCCACCACTGCTCATGGGGAAAAGTTCACCCCCTCTGGCCTGCTCTCCGAGGCCCTTTGACCCTGGCCCCTGCTGCACCCTTGTGGAGCCTCCTTTCCTGTCCTCTCCCTTGTCCCCAAACAGGTCTTATTGTTTTGTTCCCTGTTTTGTACCTGCTGTTCCTCTTGCCAGGTATAAACTCTCTCCTCATCCAGTCAGGAAACTCCTACTTACCCCGCAGAGCCCTCCCAAGCACAGCCCTACTTGGAACTCCCATGACACTCTGGGCTTCCCTGCCACTGTGCTTAACACCTGGATGGGCCTTGTCAGGGGCTATATCTGGTTCACCGCAGGGTCCCGGTACCTCCTTAGTGCCTGGCCCCGTGGTTATCTGTGGAGTGGATGAAGGGATGAATATTTATTGAGTACCTACTAGTCGTGGGAGACTGGACCCGGGAGGCTTGTCATGGTGGAGCTTCCATTCAACAGGATGCAAAAGCAATGTGTGTATTATGTTGGTGATAATGTCAAGTAGAAAAACATCAGGGAAGAGGGGAAAGGAAATGTGAGGGGTGCCCCACTGAAAAGGTGACTTTTAGGTAAAGACCTGAAGGAGGTAAGGGAGCCATGTGGGGAGAGTGTTCAAGGCCGAGGGAATAAGGACCCCCAGTGGGAGCCTGCCTGGCCTGTGTGCAGAGCAGGGAGGAATCTGCAGTGGCAGGAGAAAGGGGAAGGGGAGAGAGGGATGGAGTTGATATCGGAAAGCAAACGGGGTCAGAGCTTGCAGAACCTTTGTAAGGACTCTGGTGTTAGCTCTGAATGACATGGGGGTCACTGCGGGGTTTTGGTGGAGCGACATCTGTGACTTGGGTTTTCAGGGTCCCTCTGGCTGCTGTGTCGAGGCCACTGTGGGAGGCAGGTACCCGAGGAAGCCGTGGCAGTAATCGGGAGGGAGGGCTGGGGGCTTGCACCTTGGCGAGAAGTGCTCAGTTTCCGGATAGATTTTGAAGGTAAGCCCAACAGGACTTGCTGGTGGTGGGTCAGCTGTGGGGGTGAGAGAAAGAGGGGAGCTAAGTGCTGACCCCATGGTTTTGGGGCTGGGTAGCTTGGGACTCGACTACCTGAAGTGAGAAGCCAGCAGGAGGGGCTTGGAGTAAAAGGAGGCGCTCAGCTGTGATCATGGCAGGGTGAGACACCTCTAAGTCGTCCAGGAGGGGGGTCGAGTAGGTAGTTGGTAGCTGTGGTAGGCTAAATTCTGCCTCCCAAATGTGTCCGTGTCCTAATCCCCCAAATCTGTGCCAGTTACCTTGTATGGAAAAAGTCTCTGCAGATGTGATGAAGGTAAGGATCTTGAGATGGGAAGATTATCCTGGATGGTCCATAGTGACTCGTGTCCTTAGAAGGGGAGGTGGAAGGAGATTGCCTACAGAGAAGAGAAGGCCGTGTGACCAACGAGGAAGAGATTGGCGTGATGTGGCCACAGGCCAAGGAGTCCCGACAGTCACCAGAAACTGGAAGAAGAGAGGATCAGATTCTCCTGAAGCGCCTCTGGAGGGAACCAGGCTGCTGACACGGCGATTTGGGTGCATCGAAACCAGTTTCGGAGTGTGGCCTCCAGAAGTGCGTGGGGATACATACGTCCTTGTGTTTTAAGTCACTGGGCCTGTGGTGATTGTTACAGCAGCCCGAGGAAGCTGGTGTGGTTTTAAGTGGCCTGGGGAGAGCGGGCGCGGAGTGCCCCCAGTGTCCCGGCCCAGGGAGAGAGGGGTGCGTGTCTGCCTACAGGCTGTGGGGGCGGAACCCCGCACGAGCGGCATCAAACTGCCGTGAGAGCAGCGAGGCCAGTAGTCACAATGCCTCTGCCTACGGCCTGCCTGCCCTGCACGCGGTGCTGACTGAATCCTGGGGGAGTGGGGGTGGGGGTGGGGGGGTCGGAAAGGCTGCAGGGCACACCTACAGTATGTCCAGCCCTGGGCTTCTCGCCTCTAATGGTATCTCGTGGGGGGGGGGGCATCTCTGCAGGGCGGGCTCTGAGGAAGGGCTGAGTCTCCCCAGGGGGTTGGGCATGCCTCACCTGGCCAGGCTAGAAGGCTGCTCCGAGCAGAGCGCTTACGAGCTGGGCTGAGGCCAGCCTGCCCAGCTTTGAATCCTGACTCCTCCACCTGCAGCTGGCTGGCCTTGGCTGTGCCTCAGTGTCCTGTCTGTAAATGGGGTGTATGAGTGGTGCTGGGCTCTGGGGCCGCTGTGAGGCTTTCATTAGTACATAGAAACATGTGAAAACGCTGGGAACATGTTAGGTTTTTAACCCGTAGGCCTTGGGGAAGCCAGGACTGTGGTGAGGAACTTTACAGTCCGTGCTTTTGGATGCGAATCCCTGCTCCCTCATAGACCAGCTGTGTGACGTTAGAGGCTCTGTTTTTTCTTCTTCACATGGGCTGCCTGCAGGACTGTTGGGAGAAGGACTTGGTGGCTGATATGGAAAGGGCCTATAATGTTGGGGCCCCCAAGCTGGGGGCTCAACCAGGGTCCCATCAAGGCCCTGGGCACGTGACCCATCCCCAGCCTGCCTCTGCGGATTCTCTCTTAGGGCTCGTGGGTCATCAGGGGTGGGGTGCATGGTTGGGGGGGGGCCAGGAACTCTCCAGTGGTGCACCCTCCCTGCACACTCTCACCACCCCAGACTGTCTTGCCATGGCTGCTAGCTCCCCTTGCCTGTTCTCTCCAGTGGTCCTGGGTGTGGCGGGGGGGTGGCCAGGGCAGCCAGAGGGAAGCCTTCATGCATCCATTAACTCGCTGTGGCTGCGTGTGTGTGGTTTGGCGATCTCAGCGGCAGCAATGCGTTCAACCCCGTTAGAATCTGCAGGGAAGACATGTGGTGATATTTACAGCCCAAATCTCTGTCCTCATAAAGGGAGGCGGTTGGGAGGGGTTGGGAGGGGGAGGGAGGGGTCGGACTTTCTGATAATGTCATAAACGGAGTCTGTCTCCCTGGAAACGGCGGTGGCGGTGGCGGCCACAGGCTGACAGATGTGCACGCGGTAATATGGGCCCATGGTGGCAGTGGCGGGGACATTGGGAGGGATGGATGGGCTGTAACTCACCAGGCCTGGGGCTTGGGGATAGCCGGCTACAATGAGGGCATGGTGGGGATGCTGAGGGAGGGATGGGGGCTTGGAACTGGATATCTGGGGGGACAATGGGGTGCCTGCTGCTGGCCACGGTCTGGGGGAGACCCTCCAGTTACTGGCCTCAGGCCCGAGGCCAACCTCAGAAAGAAGTCAAGCTGTCAGGGGGACATTATCAGAGCTATAGGCATTCCCTAACTCTCTAGTGATGGGCACGTGGGACCCACCCGCAAAATGTTTTTCTAGGCCTAGAGAGGCAGACATTGGTTGGAGTGCTGGAGAGCCTTGATCCAGGCTGGGGGAGGCTGTATCACAAGGAGCGCAAAGCCAGTATGAAGGAGTTGATGAGCAGGGAGGCTCAGCCATACCTGGAATGAGCCACTCTGTCCACGGCTGACTGTGGTCAGGCCGCACGGCCAGAGCATCTGGGGCCAGGGCTTTACCCAAGTTGTCTCATTTCAGAGAGCAGGAAGAGCTAGCCTTCAGCTACCCAGCCAGGCGGTGGTCCAGCTTCGAGTCCACCTGGGTCCACAGGGACACTTACAGGAAGGGGAAGGCAAGGATGGACTGGGACCTGCGAGCTGGAAATGGCAGGCTCGGGGGCAGCACTTGCTGTCTAGAAATCTCTGAGGGGCTAAAACCCTGCCCCCAAAATCTGGCCTGCAGTGGGGACCAGCTGCCCCAGAGTGGAGCGCAGTCCAGGGAGGGGGATTCCAGATAGTTACAAATGGACAGGCTGCTTCAGGTGGTGGTGATCTTGCTGTCATCAGAAGTATTCAAGCAGGAGCTTGATGGGCATGGCCAAGGAGACTGGAGAGTAAATTCCTGGGGAGGAAATGGAGAGAGGGGCAGATTTGGGCCCTGTCATTCGAGGCCTGAGGCCCTGCCATCCTGAATTCTAGGAGATAAGTGGCCCCATGACTTGAGCATGGGGCCTGTGGCTCCACTCCACTCACAACATGTATTGCACCTGAGCCCCAGGTCCAAGGAGGGGGATTCCAGTTAGAGTCACAGACGGACAGGCAGCTTATGACCTGTGTTCCAGTGCCAGCGTGGCCCCGACTTGCTGTGTGACTTCAGCTGGAGCCCTCGGCCACTCTGCAGCAGGAACAAGGAGCACTGGGGCTCTGGGCTGGGAGCTGCTGTGGGGGAACCTTAGGGCCTGACTACACTGTGTTGTGTAGACAGTTGGAGCCTGGTGAAGGGTGAGGCCGGAACTCCAGGAGTGCGGACCGGTGATCTCTGTGAGGAGGGTCAGGGCTCAGCCTGGGGTCAGCAAGCTTCTTTTCATCCGCTGCCGCCGAGGAGCGATCCGCTCCATGACCTGCTGGCCTGCAGCTCCCGTTACTGACACGACTGGCCTGCGCTGGGGGGGCGATGGGCCGTGTGTGGGGCGGGCACTCATGCTCTGCTCGGGGGCAGGCGCCCGGACTGTGTGTGAGTGTTGTGTGTGTGCGTGTGTGCGCACCGAGTGTTGGGGGCTGGAGCCGCGTGACCTCGGGCATCCGGGGGCATGTGAGCAGAATCTAAGCTGGAAGCTGCTTACCACACAGCGTTTAGTAGTGTCAGCTGTAGGCAACGGCGATTCGGCGCGTCCGTACATCACTCATCACGATAAACGTACTCTCCATCCCCTTCACTCTTTCACCCCTCCCCTACCCACTCCCCTCAGATACTGAAAATAAAAAACGCAAAAACAAAACCCTGAAAGGGGCTTGATGGGCAGTGGGCCCTGAGTGAGGCGGGCAAGGGGCTGGAGGGCTTGGCTGGGGACCGAGTGGGCATCGGGCAGGGAGAAGACCTGTCGGGCATGGCGAGGGCACCAGTGCCAGCTCCGTGTTTGCTCGGAGTGAGGGCCCGCATGCTCCTCCTCACCTGAGGAGCCAAGAGAACTTTCTGGGAAATTATGCACCCTCCCTGCACACTCTCACCACCCCAGACTGTCTTGCCATGGCTGCTAGCTCCCCTTGCCTGTTCTCCCCAGAGAGGCCCACCAGCCTGCAGCCCCCCAGGGGGTGTGGCAGGGCAGGCCTGAGAGCGTGAGCCTCCTGCCTTGGGAGCTGCTGAGGAGGGCAGCAGGCTGAGGTGGGCTCCCCATTTGGGGTCACGCATCTCCTGCTCTGGTGGTCAGAGCTCAAGAGGGGTTATGGGCCCCCCCAGAACACATGACTCGATGACCCCTTTGGAGCCATGGGTTTGTGGGATTGAGGAGAATATTGCTTACTGAGGGCTGCAGGGAGCCTGAGAGGGGCTCTCAAAATTTAAGGGAGGGGTGGGTGGGGCTTGGCCCCTGAGTAAACCGGAGGGTGGTGGGGGTGGAGGGGTGGGATTCTGGGTGAAAGGAGAGTAGCTGCTCCTTGGGCAGGTTCTTGGGTTGAGGACATTGGGGAGTTATGCTCTGAGCAGGGCCTCCGGAGGGGGACTGGCTGGCCCTGAGTGAGTTTCCAGGAATGTGAAGTGAGGTCAAGAGCCTATTCTTTTTAAGATTTTATTCATTTATTTGACAGAGACAGTGAGAGAGGGAACACAAGCAGGGGGAGTGGGAGAGGAAGAAGCAGGCTTCCCGCTGAGCAGGGAGCCTGATGTGGGGCTCGATCTCAGGACCCTGGGATCATGACCTGAGCCCAAGGCAGACGCTTAACGACTGAGCCACCCAGGGGTTCCCCAAGAGCCTATTCTTAAGCTCCTCATTCTCGTGGGCTGTGTGACTCCTAGCGAGTGCCTTCGTCCCTGTGTATCACTGTGTAATGATAGTTCCCGTCGCATGGCGCCCCTTGTGCTGGAAGGTGCTTAGAGCTGGGGAATCACTGCTCCTTCCTGCATGGGGCTGGAGTCAGGGGTTGGGGTGTCTGGGCTTCCAGGGTCAGTGGGTGGGAGTGGGGCTCAATCTGGCGGCTTTCGTGCAGCTTTCACCTCTTAGTTACCACTAACTTGGCTGAGACTAGCCTCCACGTCTGTTAAGAAACTTGGCGGGGGATGACCTCATGGGGCTCTGGTATCAAGATTGAATGAGTCCATTGGGTCAAGCCCTGCACACAGTAGGTGCTCATGAAATATTGGTCATCACTGTTGTAATATCAGAGTTGAAAGTACTTGGAGCTCCAGGCCACCCCCTGCCCCCGCCAGCCTCCTTTGTGCTCTGTTCTGTCTGCGCCAAAGCCTCCCAGGAACAGAGTGTCCGGGGCTCCATGGGGCCCAGCAGTCACGTAGGCCGGCCTCCATAGCTCAGATGTGGAGACTGAGGCCTCAAGGAAGAGGGCCACCGCGGGGACCTGTGCCCTGTGAGCAAATGCCCGAGAACCAGGTGAGGCTGAGTTGTAGAGGCTGGGGGGTGGTAGGAGGGGAGGGGGGAGACTGAAGCCCGCTCCCAGGGCCCCCCAACTCCCATAGCCAAGCTGGTTCCTGCTAATTAGCACCTTAACGAACCATGATAGGGCACTCTCCCAAGCCTGCTCCCAGACAGATAATTACAGTGATTTTGGGCTTCTGGGGGGGCAATTGGAGGTGGTGGGGGAGAGGGATTTTCTGGCTTTTTTACTGCCCACAGGGATTTTCAAACCTACCCACTCTCGCCTCATTTGGAGCAGGAAAAAAAAGTGTTAATGGACCTTTTTCTGCAGCTGAGAGGGACAATTTATGATAGAGGTGACAAACTTCATTCTAATGAGAGGCAAATTCCACTTTACTTTAAACTACAGATTCCCCCCCTCACCGCCCCCCACGTCTATGGCTTTGGGGTATGGAAAGTGAAAGTGGGGGTGTTAGGCTGGGAGGACTGGGTGGGGGAGCACAGGCCGACTGCACAGGGAGACCTAGGCAGAGGTCCCCTCTGGGCCTCATGTTTCACCTGCTCACACATGTCCCCTCCTTTCAGGGGAGTGCTTATGGCCTCCATTTATGGAAGAGGGAACCTAGGTCGAAGGAAGTTCAAAGACTTGCCCCACACCCTTCAGAATTTTAGGGTGTGTGATATTTGAATCTGGGCTGACACCAAGCTCTGTCCTCTTACTCCTCTGTCTTCCTGCCTGACCCGGGGGTGTGGGAGTCCAGCCAGGTCACTCCCAGGGGTGGGGACAGGGAGCACAGGTTAGGGAAGGCTGGCAGTCTCCTGGCTACGGGCCAGCCCTGGCTGCAAAGCACCTGTGGTCACCCCGACCCAGAGAAGGGCCCCAGGGTTCCTCTTTCCACGTGGAGGATGCTGCTTGAGAGGCATTTGGAGGTGGGGTTCACAGTGGAGGTGGGCACCCCATCTCTCTGTGGCCTCTGAAGTGGAGGGTGGCCACTCTGAGGATTGTAACACCAGACCTGGAAGCCTGGCTGGAGGGGCGTGACCCCATCCACTGAACAGAGAGAAACTCAAGGTCAAAGAGGGGGGTGGCCCGCCCAACACCCCACAGTATCTCAGGGCCAGAGCTGGGGTGGGAGCAGAGGCCTTGTACCCAGGATGTGGAGGGAAGCCCAGAATCTTCCTGAGTTACTGCATCTGTGGAATGGGTCCGGTCACATCCTGTTCACAAGTAGATGGTGGGCTGGTAGTGGCTCCTGTGTCCAGCCCCCTGTGCCTCTTGAGTCCCACCCCAGGCTCTGGGCCCAGCTTTCCAGGCCCAGAAGTCAAGCCTCACTTGCTCTCCTCGGGGGTCTCGGTGAGCAACTGGGAGCTCTTGTCTGCAGAGCTTGTGGAGGGTCTTGGAAGGCAGAGCCAGGGTGGGGGCTTTTTTCTTACCCTGTGAGAACTCTCTGTGGAGAATCCTAGGACTGCAAAATAATGGCTCTCAGACCCTGGGTTTTCTGGGTCAGAGGAATCTGTTGCGGACCCCCACCCCTCTCTCCCCTCCCCTACCAGGGATACTGTGAAGCATGAGGACATGCGGGCTGTGGGCTCAGTGCACAGCAGCCCAAGTCAGGGCACCAGAGTGAGACCCTGGCCTGCCTGTTCATCACTGGGGCCTTGGGCAGATCTCTGTTCCCTAGGAGAAAAGTGGGTTAAAACCCACCTCCTGCTGGGGTTGTGGAGGGCGTAAATAGGATGCTGTGTGATGTTGGTAGCAGATATAAAATTTCCAGAAGCGTGAGATTTTAGCATCACAGAGCTTTGGAGGTCCAGGGTCCTCAAACATCAAGGAATTTGGAAGGAACCCCTGAGCCCCTGGCTCAACCCCGACTCTAGAAGGGGGCTTGCTCCTCCCCTCAGGGCTGTGATGCTGTCAGTCCACCTCTGTTTGTCCCCATCCTCTCTTTGACCCTGTCTCACCCACCCAGGTTCCTGTGGGCGAAGAGGCCTTATGTCGGGGTGGGGGGTGGGTAGGATTCAGCTTTCTAGGTGACTTGAGCGCAGGGAAGGGCTGCAGTCATCACTTCAGGTGCCTGAGGATGGGGGCTAGTCTGCTCCTTTGGGGCCCATCCTTCTGACTGGTCTCGGCAGGGATAGAAGGTGGTAGGTGTCTAGGTGCTCCCTCTGGGCCAGGTTGGAAGTGTCAGCCTCCTGGGTCCCTGGCCCTGAATGGCTAAGCCCTGCCCTGGCCAGTCCAAGTCCAGGGTCTGCCGAGTCCAGGAGGATGAGTCATTCCTGGGGAAGGGCCTCTGGGTGTGGAGTCAGGCTTGGGTCTGACTCTCTCTTTCCAAGTGTATTATTACCTGACTGAGTTCCTTAGCCCCCCAGAGCCTCAGTTTCCCCATCTGTAAGTGCAGCAATGATCGGATCTGCTGGGCAGTCATGTAGATTTATCCAGCATCCAGCACTTAGTAGGTTCTCTCCCTGGGAAGAAGGCATTGGTTTCAGGGCCTGCCTCTCTGGGGGTGAGCCTGGGAAGAGGTGCCATGGAGTCCTCCACTCCAGCTGAGAACACCAAGGGTTATATTTGCTTCCTAGGACTCAGGCCCAAGTCGTATGTCTCCCTCCCCCCCATCCTGAGGACCCACATCTCATGCAGCCGCTGAGAACCAAGCTCTCCAGGCTGGCATATCGGAGCCCAGATCCCAGCCCCACCTCTTCCCACAGTGTGACTATGGGCCATTCCCTAAACCTCTCTAGGCCTCAGTTTCTCCACCTGGAAAATGGGGGCAAATCAGGGTCTCAGAATTAAGTGCCTGTGTGTTGCACATCTGGCACAGAACAAGCACGTAAGGAAAGGCAGGTCTTACGTGGGCTGCTGTGAGGCATGTCGCAGGTGCTGGGTGATGGTGGCTATTTCAGACCCTCTCCGGCCCCTCCTCCCTGTACCCTCTCTGATCCTGGTGTGGGGTGGGGGTGGGGCACAAGGCCAGTGAGTGGATGACCGCTGTCCCTCACTGTCAGGTATGGGTGCTGTCCACCAGCTGGGGTGCTGAGGAGCTGGGACTCTTCCCTTACCTGTCACCAGAGCAATCCCCCTGCCTCCATCCTTGTCCCTAGGTGGTTTTGACATTGCTTAGCCCAATATTGGGGTATGGCTGTGTCGGGGGAGGAATGTACCCTCTTCTCCCCCTTGCTGACCCTGGCCAGTCTGTTGGCCGACAGACCTCCCGCTGTTGGGAGTGGGAATATGCACTACCATCTGGGGGAGGAAAGAAAAAGGCCCAAGTCATGGGGGAGACTGCGAGAGGTCATGGAAGGCTGGTTGAAGGAGTGACCTCAGGAGGACTTGGAGTAGGTTAACCCAGCAAGAGCAAAGGCCTGGACGTGGGAACAGGCCAGGTGGGGTTTCCTTCCTCTCTGTGAGCTCTTGCGAGATTTCCACTCATCTCCAGGCCGGCTTCAGCATGGTCCCTCTGGAGGTTTTTGCTGACTTTGTGGCAGCTGGTAGAGGCTTCCCTCTCGGGCTCTGCGCTGCCTCAGACAGCCTTGTTCCAGTCAGGACGCCCCTAAGTGGTCATCAGCCCCTGATGCAGCTCTGTGGCCATAGGTCCGGCCACGACTGCATGGCAGGACCCATGAATTGTTCCTGAGAGCAGTGGGGGCCATGGAAGGATCTTGAGCAGGGGAGACCTGCGTGAAAGCCAAGCTCAGGAGGAAGGACAGGGCAGGAAGACACCTGCGGTAAACGGCTGCTGCAGGCAGAGAGGACTCCCCGACAGAGGGAGGCTGCACCCACACCCCGCTGCCCCGCTCTCCCCCCACGGCAGCAGTGCCTCATCTGACCTGAGTGAGGAATGAATCGAGGGTGTAGATCACCCTGGCGAGGTGGGCATCAGTTTCCATTAAGAGGTTGGGCCATGATTTCTCCCTCCTGCTGTCCTCTGACACGCCTGGCTCTGGGCTTGGCCGGGGTGATTGGTGGGGAGCAAAAGCAAGGAGGCAAATCAGAGCCGGGGGCTGGGGACAGACTCTCCGGTCCCCACTCCCTACCACCTGTTCCCTTCCTCCCTTCTCCAAGCCCAGACGTCATGTCCCTGTCACTGTCCTGGCCAGCCCCCAGGTCACTGTTTCTGAAGAAATCCGAGTTCTCCTTCCACAGACCTTCTCCCTCATGGTTCTTCCTCCAGTTCGTGTCTGCTTCGTGCGCAGCTGCCTTGTTCTCAGCCCCGTCGCCGTCGCGGTGCCTGGGACACAGGAGGTGCTCAGGAACTATTTGTTAAATGAGAGGTAGATAAACTCAGTAGGCTGCTGGCTTGGGCAGACCCCCACCCTCAGGAAGCAGACCCCCAGCCGGGGAGCAGAGGAGGAGGAAGAGGAAGGCCTCCCTGTCTGACTCTTTGAGGAAGGGGATGGGGCCCAGGTGTTGAAACCCAGCAGGGGTGGAGGCAGGGGCTGAGGAGGAGGGTGGGATGCTGGTGGGTGGGGTGCTCAGTGGAGAGGAGGACAGGGGAGGGGGATGTTTAGGGCCAGTTGTGGCCCCACTGAGGTGGGAGGAGGCCAGTTGTATTGCTTTGTGACAAAGCTTACAGTCCTCTGCCCTTCCCTGGGCCAGACTCTTTCAATTCTTTGCATGACTTGTGTGTGTGTTTACTTGCCTCATTCTAACTAACTGGCTTCTATGGCTGTTCCTTGATTTTCCGGTTTCAGGTGTTACCGAGTGACTTTGACTATGGAAGCTGAGGGTTTAGCTCCGTTTGACCACCGCCCACCATCACATTTTTGGTTGGCTGAGCTCCCCAGCTGAGCCGGGCAGAGCACTCTGATCACTTCTCCTTCCTTGATTGGCTCTTTTCCCTGGCACTAATCATTGTCTTTTTCTTGGCGTGGGGAAGGGGGCTTAGTCTTTGTTTTTATGCTTTATGCTAATGATAACTAATTCATCTGCCTGCTCTCCCCCAGTTGGGTAAATATAAAGTATTCAACGTAAGTAAACACATAGAGTACTCTATCAGTTTCATCTTCGAGAATCTCTCCCTGAGCCCTCTGACCTGCTCCCATTTGCTTTATTTGGATGGCGGCTGTGCCGCGGGCACGGGGGATGGCCCACCTCCATTGCTCGGGGGTCCGTTACTCAGCTCTTGGGGCTGGGACCTCATGCTTCCTGGATCCCACATCTTCCCCTTCTTAGTTTATACTCACCCTTTGGCAGAACCCGCCTTCCAACAGAAAAGGTGCTGGGAGGGGTGTCGGGAGACCGGCCTGTCTCAACACTCTGGTGCCACCCCCCCCCCCCCCCCCCTTCCAGTCCACAGCTGCTGGGGCATCGATTCTCCGTGGGATGTGTCTTTCTGGAAGCCTGTAGGACCTGCTCTTTCCCCACGTGCTGATAATCCACTGTGCTGTGCCTTGCTGAGGGCCTGCCCTTTCGGATTGGAAATTCATGTTCTCCAGCTCTGGGAAAGTTTTTGATTTATTCCTTTACGATTTCCTGACCTCCATTTTGTCTGTTCTCTCTTTCTGGAACCTCAGTTAACGAGACATGGTGCTTCCTGGAGGGACCCCTGGCTTCCTGGTCTTTCCCCTCCTTTGTCACATTTCTGTGCCTCCCTGTGCCTGTTTCGAGGAGGTCTCCTCTCTGTTACCATTCTACCCTTCTGATGGAGTGTTTGCTGTATACATGTTAAATTTCAAGGATTCCTTTTTATTTGCTGGATGTTCTCTTTAAAACATGCTGTACCTTGTTCTCGTTTCAGGGATACTATATTTGATTTCTGTGAAGATAGTAATAGCTCTCCCTTTTTTCTGTTTAGGCTTCCTTCTGTCTGCATGGCCTGTTCCCTTGCTGGCTGGCTCGTTTGGGGCTCTGTCTTTCCTGTTAGAGCTTTCCTCAGTTACTTCAGTCGGCAGAGACTTATGGAGCGCCTGCTGTGTGCCAGCCCCTTCCCACAGCCTTGAACAAAACGGTCAGAAGCCCCTGAGCTGGTCTGGCGAATGTCTGGGAATGCTCAGTTGGTAGTTCCTAGTTAAGAGTGGGCAGCGAAGGCCGATTGGCGTCCTCTGAGTGTGGGTAGGCTCGACCACTGTGCTTCCCTGTGGCTGGCCTGCCTGGGCTGGGGAGCCCATGGCAGAGCCTCTTGGGGCTGAGTGGGAAAGGGAGGCTGGGGCCGAGCCCTGGAATCAGCATCTGCACTTTCACCGGCCCGTCAGGGTTCGGTGTGGGCCCCTTCCTCCAGCTGGCCTGGTCTCTCCAGCGTCTTCCCTGGGTGGGGCTGAGGATAGAAGCTCTTGGGGTCTACCTTCTTCTTCCAACCAGTCCTTCATTCCTCTGTCTGGGGCTATCTGGTGCCACCAGCGTCTGAGCCTCTGGTGGGTTCTACCAGGTAATAGGACCGGGACTTGGGATACTGCTGTCTCAGCTCTGCCAAATCAATTACCACTCACTCATTTGCTTTCCAGCTTCCAAAATTATGTTGCTGTTTCCTCTTCCATTCTTTGTCCTTGTGGATTTATGTACAGAAAAGATCCGTTATTGTTGTAATGGGGGTTTGGAAAGGAGTGAAGGTAAATGCGTGTGCTCAGGCTGCTGCTGGAATCTGTACATGTGTCCCCCCTCCTGTACCCCTCCCCCACCCCCCGTTGATTTGTTCTCCTGCTGGGGACCTTTCAGGGCGTCTCCCCTTTCCACTCTACAAACAAGGGGCTGGGAGCATTGTCCATCCTCCCTGCGCGCTGTGTGGGAGAAGTTCTCTGGCGCTGGAACTGCTCCGTGGTAGGCTGCATGCATCCCTAGCTCTGCAAGACAAGGCCAGATTGTTTCTCCAAATGTCTGCAGCCGTATCCACGGTCCCCAGCAACGCGTGAGAGGTCCTGTTGCTCCACAGGCCCGGCAAACACACAGCACTGTGCCTTTTTGGACCCCCACCAACTTAGTGGTACAGATCGTATCTCGTAGTTTCAGTTGGCATTTCCGGGAACTCTTGTGCGGAGGCAAGCCTTGTCATGTTTGCTGGCCCTTTGGGTCTCCGCATCCACCAAGCGTCTGCTTCTGCTCTTTGCCTTTTACAAAAAGTGGGCGATTTGTCTTTTTATTGATTTGCCGAGTTCTTTCTATAGCCTGGAAACAAATGTTTGTCAGCTGTACGTACTGCAGGTATACTCTTCTGGTCTGTCTATGGCTTGTCTTTTCCCTTTGAGATGTCTTTTGTTGCACTGATGATTTAAGTTGTAACAAAGTCAAATTTCTCACCCTTTATCGCTTAGGCTTTTTATAGTTAGTTGGGAATGAGCATTTTTCAGGCTCTCGATATATATTGCTACATCATCACTGAGGAAAGTTGTCCTAATTTGCCCTTGGGATGGGCAGAAAGTTGACGGGGATCCCAGGGGCACAAATGGTGGGCAGGACTGCAGTGGGAGCAGGGGTCAAGGAGTAAGATAATTAATGAGCAGTGAAGTGCGTACATTGCTCAAGGCTTCAAAGTGCTTTAGACGGAAATGCTTTGCTTGATCCTTGACACCATCCTAAAAGGCCCCTTTCTTTTTCTCCTTTGGAGAACCGAGGCCTCCGCAGCAGCTCGGGCACAGGTGACTGATTCCAGCATGGTGGCCGGGCTGGGAGTTGAGGGGCCCCTGGGGAGGGTGGGTAATTAGTGTTCAGGGGAGGTGACAGGGAGCAGCCTGCCTTTTCCCGCGGCCTGGGCCATGTGTGTCGTTGCTGCAGTGGAGTGTCGATGACTCCAGAATCTTGCTGCCTGGGCAAGCAGAAGGGTCACCGAGTCTGGGGTCCTGCTGCTTACCAGCTCTGTGATTTTGAGCACCGCCTGGGCTGCTCTGAGCCTCCCCTCCTGGATAGAAAGGGAGTGGTGCTGACACAGCCCTGGGGGCGGGCGGGAGGGCTGGGTGAGACTCTGCAGGTAGACATACGGGAAGCTGCAAAGGTTTTTTACGTAAAAGTTCTGTTCCCAGCAGAGAGCCGGAGAGCATGGAGGCTGGGGGGTGCTGGGGGATACAGCAGCGTGGTGGAGGAGTGGTCTGCATGAGGAGACCCTCAGAGGTTGGTCAGTGGGGGCAGGCAAAGCCTGGGGTGGGGGGACCAGCAACCTTCCTTTCCTTGTAAAAGGGCCTTTTTGAGAAACTGACCTTGGCCCAGTGAGTGGGCAGAGGCGCGGGGGGAGGGGCGAACTGTCCACTCAGGCGGGCAGGGGCTGGGGAGGTGGGGCCGGGGATGTGCTATCGGANNGAGGCCAGCCGCTGCCCCCGGCCTCTGCTGCCTGGTGTCACCACCCTGCCTCTCTTCCTCCCCAGGCCTTACCCAGCCCCGCGGCCTTCTGGCCCGCCGGGGCCTGAGGGGTTAATTTTGTTGCCTGAGGGAGCTTGGTGTGGCGGTATGCAAATCTATACACTTTCATAAACTGCTTAATTAGGCGAATGTTAATGAGACGTTAATTACTGTTGTGCCCGCGGATCCCACGGAAACGGAGATTATGTTTCTCTTCAAACATCCCGTCTTAATTATAACTTGTGCCTGATTCTGCAGCTTTTGCCAACCAGGCGAGGGCGGGGTGGGGTGGGGCACGCCTGCCTGGGAGGGCGGGAGCCCGCAGGCACCTCCTTTTCTGGGCGGTTCCCCCGGGCTTCCTCACCTGGGTCCTCCGTTCCTCCCTTGGGCATCTGTGCCAGGCACCGTCCTGCAGCTGGTCCTGGGGTGACAGAGAGCAGTCAGACCCAGCCCCTCCCTCAGGGAGCTCCTGGGCCTGTGGGGAGGCAGCTCTGTAAGCAGATGTTGCAGTGACGACCGCTGGGGCTGAGGTAGAAGTGTATAGGGCAGCTTGGCCAGAGGGTGGTCCAGCGGAGGAGTGCTGTGTTCCTTGGGGTGTGGGTCAGGGAAGGCTTCCTGGAGGAGAGGGCCTAGGAACTGAGTGCTAGAAGTAGAAAGGTGTTCGCCAGGTAGCTCAGAAACCTGGCTTTGGGTGGGGGTTCCTGCTGGGGGCAAAGACCTCGTGGTTGATGTGTGTGTACCTTCCCCAAAGGGCTTTCCTGCTCTGATTTTGTTCTCAGCCTCCAGGCCAGATCTCTTGGCCGGAGGTGCAGGAGGCTTCATATTTTGCACAGGTATCTGCTCCTTTCGTGGCCTCACTTACTCCATCTTACTTACCCTGCGGGCTTGTGGGGAGTGGGATACCCACCCAGGAGGAAGGTGGTCAGGGTAGGCCTCCTGGAGGAGGCTACAGGCTCCTCTGGAGCTATGAGACTGTATCTTGCCCTTGCACTTGAGTCTTTGAGCATAAGATGTGCTCGGTATATGCCATGGCGCCATGTCCCATCCAGTCTTGACCACCACCACAAGGGGCCTCAAACACTGGCCTGCACTCCCTATTCTCATGTGACTGCCCTGTACCTACCCCTCAGGCCACTCTACCTTCACCTACCAAGGCCACCAGTGCTGCCTTGGCCCTTTCCTTGTTCTCTTCCCCCCCCCCCACCCCCCGGGGCTGTTGTGGCCACTCTCAAGCATGCCCAGGTGACTTCAGGGCTGGGTCATCAAGTTCTAGGGCTCAAAAGACCCTAGAGGGTATAAAGCCCCATTTCACAGATGGAGAGTATGAAGCCAGAGAGGGTCAGGGCCCGGCCTGGGGTCACACAGCATAGCCTAGAACACGGTCTCGGGGGGCCTGTGGGCCTTTTCTTGGGGGTGGGGGGGAACAAGGGAAATGGAAGCAGAGGCCTGCTCCGTGGTCACTGCTGCTCAGACAGGCCTCACTCCACCACTTAGGCTCACCTTGCAGACGGGAAAACTGAGGCTCAAAGAGGCCATGTGTCGCAGATGGAAGCACTAGGGGCTAAGCATGTGGCAGGGCCTCAGTGAGCTCCTTGTGGTCGTTTCCTCTGACACCACTGTCCTGGGGGGTGTTCTTGCGCAAAGGGGCTCCAGGCAGCTAGTCGGGGGACTTGGTTCCCTGCCCTGAGGCCAGGAGACTGCCTGGGCTCCCCCAGCCATTGGTGCCCTTCCTTCTGAGAACACCTGTCGGAATCTCTCTTTCCAGCCCTTAATTACAGGGAAGATTATTTACCTCCAGTGTCTTGTACCTGACCTGGACCAGATTAATGATATTTCTAGAGTGTAGCTATCTGAACCAGAAAGAGCACAACCATAACAGAAAAAACGCTTTTAGCTCATTACGTATGTTTGTACAATAATAACTTTAACCCTTTAAACTAGTTATTATATCCCCAAATCTGAGACCGGAGAATGTCCATCTGAGCTCCTGTACCATCAGCAAGGCCGCCAGGACAGTCTTTGACTGCGTGCAGTCCTGTGTCTGGACTGGGCTGCTGCGGCCTCCTCCCTCACAGTTGAGAGACGGGTTCAAGCACTGTCCCACCCCATACATGGGAGCAAATGTTTGGTTTAATAGAATGGGATGAATTAAAAATGTTATTAACAACAACAAAATAAAACCTTTTACAATAAATTCTGTGGTTTGTATGTTCCTGGATTATATTCCCAATTTGGGTCCAGCTGTGAGTCCAGTTACCCCCTCGCTCCCCTCCCTGAGATCTATTCACTTCTTCTTTCTCCTGTGCCTTGTTTTCCCCAGCCCCAGGCTGAGCACAGGGGTCTTGATACAGATTTAGAGATTGGGAAACCCAGAACTAGATGCTTGGGGGTCTCCAGCTCCCAGACGCCAGGCTGGGACTGGAAATGAGTGGAGCAAGCCGGGTGGGGACTGGGGAACCAGAGTCCCCCGTTCCTGGCTGATTGTTGCCACGTGGAAATGTAGGCCCTGTGCATCTGCATCAGATTTTTTCCAAGAGGAGCCGGAAATCCAGATTTCTATGTGATTTGTAAAAATTGGCAACTGATTCGAATCTTTTTAAAAACTGCTGAGCAGGCGAAGTAACCAGCTTGGTGCCCAGTTTGTAACCCCTGTGGATGGCCCAACCTTGGCTTTTACAGACAGACCTAGTGAGCCTGGGGTTGCCGGGTGGGGGCTGAGGGCTGGGCCTGGGACACCCTCAGTGGCTGGACTCACACCACCTCCTTGACCCTCCTCAGATCCAGCCTGGGCTGTTCAGCATTCCTCTCCTCAAACCCAGTGGGGGCCCTCCACCCACCATGGGGTGAAGGAGTCCTGAGATGCGTGCTTGAGTGACAGCACAGAAGCAGGCTGCTTCGGGAAGACAGGCGTGAGTCATTGCCAAGCTCCCTTTTGAGGAGGAAAATAAGCTGCCTCAGAATTGTCACCCAGGCTTGGGGAAGAAGGGGCTTCTAAGACCTGGGGGTCACTTTCTGGGGTGTCGCCACCTCCTGGGTCCCATCAGTGGTGTCCTGATGATAGGGTGGGGCTCAGATGCCAGGCTTCCCAAGGGCTTGGCCAGGGAAGAGGGTCCAGCATGTTTGTTCAGTTACGACTTTTATAAATAACACAGGAACTCTTCTATTAAAATGGCAGTGTTACCAATCAGCGTGTTTTAATAGGACACTCAATTAGAGCAAGATTTCTGAGAAGCTGACGCCCCCACATAAGCTGGTACCTTTTTCCCCAGACGCTGGCTCCAATCCGTCACTGTCTAATGGGGTCTCCTGTTCCAGCGGGCCAGGAGCTGAAAGCTGCCTTCCAAGTTCCCTGCCCTTCTGGAGTGAGGGGAGGGGCATCAGCGAGAAGGGGGGCCTCTGGAGCATGTACAGGGTGCCAGGCACTGGGCTTGCTGCTTCCACACAGGCCCCACTTAATCTTTACAACCACCTTGTGAAGTTGGTGTAATTGACTCCATTTTTTAAAGAAGATTTTATTTATTTGAGAGAGAGAGTGAGTGCACAAGTGGTGGGGAGGGGCAGAGGGAGAGGGAGCAGCAGACTTCCTGCTGAGCAGGGAGCTCCATTCCAGGATCCAGGGATTATGACGAGCCACCCACCTACCCCAGCCACATTTTTTTTAGAAGAGGAAATGGGGGCTCTGAGGGTAACTTGGCCATGGTCCGTGGCCCCAGGCCCACTTGGGCCAAGTTGGTCCTGGCACTGTGGGGTTAGTGGGCCTGATGGGTCGCTATCCTCCCTCCCTGCTACCCTCTGACTTTTGATCTAAGCAGGTCCCTTCCAGTCTGTACCTCTCCTCCAGACCAGCTCACTCTGGGGCTGGGGGTCCTGGGGGCAGTCAGGGGCTTGTAAACTCGGGCCGGAGGCCACAGAGGTGAGAGGAAGCCATGGGAAAGGTGGTGTGCAAGCATTTGTGTGTATGTGTGTGCACACAGGGGTGGTTTATTTCCATAGGCTGCCTGTCTGCCCCCCACCCCCCACCCCTTGCCCACTACTTTCTCCCCTACCCCGCTGTTCAGTGCTTTACCAGGGCTTCAGAGAAGGCCCTCATTTTCATCTTACTCATGGAGGGTGGGGTGGTTTGGTCTCAGTCTGTAGCAAAGAGAAATCTTGCTGCCTTGTTCAGGGGCCTGGTGGGCTCCTGGGGGCTGAGTGGAGCAGATCCCACTGTGGGACACCTTGGACAGGTCTGGGCCTGAGCGGAAGTTGGGATAAGCACTGGGGAGACTCAGGTCAGACTGACCTCACCCAGGTATTTCCCTCCGTTCCTCCTTGTCTGTCCCTGATGACGGTGATGCTGGCATTGTCTGCATTCCTTCTCTGTGCCAAGCATGGTGCCAGGGGCTTTTCATGGACGCTGGCCCCATCTGATCCTCCCAAGGACCCTGGGGTAGGCACGCATGTCATCATTCTTCAGATGAGGAAACGGGCACAGATTGGGTAAGCAATCGGCCAAGTCCACAGGGTAGATGGAAAAACAGGAATGTGAGTCCAGGCATCTCGCCCCAGAGGCTGTGCTCTTGAAGAGCTCAGTGCCTGACTGATCCCCTGACTGCCCCAGACTGCTCTGAACTCCCTCTGGGAGTTTGGCTGCTCTCCCTGGAAGGCTGGCTGTGTTGGCTACACCTGAGGACTGTCTGCAGCGGAGCCCAGCCAGGCTGCTTCTCTGTCTCCCTGGAGCCCACAGATGGACCGCAGGGCTGAGGAGATGCCCGGGAGAGGACAGAAGAACCCAGCTCCAGCAGCAGGAGAGGACCTGGACAGTGTCTAGTGTGCCTGGCCGTCTGCTCCCCAGACAAGGGAACGGACGAGGGACGGGCTTGTCAGGGGTATAGGGTCAGATAGCGGCAGAGTAGGGTGCTGCCCTCCCCCGCCCCCAGTTCCACGCTGTTTCTTCTGCACCCACTTATATTGATTGCATTTCAGAGACCAGAGACTGGGCCAGGATGGATGGTGGGGGTGAGGCCAGAGGGAAAGCCGGCCAAGATCCCTCTTCCTCCCCGTCGCCTCTACCCCTCACCCCATACAGGCTTGTGCATTTTCAACTTTCCTCCCATCCTTCACCTTCCCACCATTAAAAAAAAATGGGGAGGGCGCAGGAGGGGCAGGCCTTTGACATAAATGTTTAAATTAGCCTCACTTCGCTGAAAGCTGGGTGTCGGGATAAATCCATTGCTACAACGCCATATATCTTTTCCTGAGTGGGAAGATGGTGAATAAATGAATGTTATTCATATATTGTTATGCCCTGACAGAGCTAAGGCAGGGAGAGGCAGCCCCTGGTGATTAATGAGCACGTCTTGGCTAACGAGCTGGAGGTCGGGCTCCTTACCAGGGGCTGGGTGCCCTGGCGTCCGTGCTAGGGTGGGGGGCTGAGCCCCGGGTTCTGGGCAATGCTAGCAGCCCTTGCTCATAAGAGGCCTGCAGCTGTTTTTCTTCTCTTCCTTCTTCTTCTCTAGGGCAACTCCAGCCCCTTGCTGCTCCTCTTTACCCTGGCTCCATACTCTGTCCTTTCCTCTGGGGACTCAACGTGATGTCTCTGCTGCTCAGGGTACACTGAGGACCCTTGTTGTGGGGGAAATAGAAGGCTTCCCTAAGGACACCCTGCAGGAAAACACCATGAGACCCTAATACCTATGTGGCATTTTTAGGTCTAAAACCACCCTGACTCGGTCTACACAATATCCCCATTGACCGACCAGGAAACAGGCATAAAGATGGAAAGGACTGCCAGCGGGGCCCAGCCTGTGTCTATGTGGTACTCCCACCCCCACGTCAGCTTTTTCTGGTGGACAGGACACCGCTTTTCCTGTGATGCTTCGTCCCTGGAGCCAACTCCCACGCATGGTCAATATCTGCTGAGCCCGGCCTGGCCACTTTTGTTCTGGGGGCTCAGACCTCCTGCCCTGTCAGACCAGAGTCAGGACCCATAGACAGACTGCCCAAGAAAACCATCTTGAAGACATGGTGTCAAATATCGAACCAAGATGATTCCTGGGAGCCAGAGAGGCCTCCAAGAAAGGGTGACCATGAGACAGGGATGCTGGTGGGAGAGGGTTAAGGGAGGGTGGTTTGGCCAAGGACAGAGGCAGCAGGGCCCTGAGCATCTGACCTTGCCCAGGCTTGGGTTCCCGCCCCACTCCCCCAGGCCATAGGGGCCGTAGGTATGGATGGGGAGACCTGACAGGAGAGGTGGGGACCATGCCTCGTTGTGGAGACAGGATGAAGAAGAGGCCTGTGCTGGACCTGGAGGAGCCCCTGGTCCCACCCAAGAGACAGGAGGAGAAGCTTGGGACTGGTTGAGTGTTAAACTACACTGGGACAGTCAGTGAAGGCTCCCTGGAGGCGACATAGCTGGAGCAGGCCTTGGCAGATTGAGAAGGCATTTGGTTTTGCAGACGGGAGGAAGGAGGGCAATCCTGGTGGAAGAAACAGCAAGAGCAAATGCTTGGCATCAGGAAGGAGGCAAGAGTGCGGAGGAGCTAGGGAGGAAGCAGCCAGCTGGGGATGGGGTTCTTACAAAAGAGAAGAGTTAGAAAGGTGGGCAGCAGAATGCCTGGCACATAGTAGAACCTCAGTAAGTATTGGTGACATGAAACAGGGTCTAATTATGGAGTTTTCAATGTGACCTTAGGGAAGGTGTTAAACAGAAAGTGTGACTACAGCGTAATTAATGATAACAGCTCTATTTGTTGACACCTACGGTGTGGACCCTGCTGTTAGCCCAGGGACAGTATTACTGCATCCCTTCCCAGGTCAGGAAATGGAGGCTCAGGGAGGCCATGATTCACTCAAGGTGACAGCACAAATCAATGGTGGGCCTAGAATTCCCCCCAGCTCCCCCACCCCCTGTGCCTCGGTTTGCCCTTCAGCATTGTCAGGGCTGGGAGGAGATGACCTTAGATCTGGCTGCTCCCTGGGAGTATGGAGAGTGACTTGCTTTGGGGCTAGAGACTGCTGCCCCCAGTGTTCCTTCTTGGCCCTGATTCTGAGCCCGGTCTGCCGGGAACCCTCCTCCTTCCTGGTCAGATCCCTAGGGCCGCTGGCACTGAGGCCAGTATGGACCCTGGCCCAGGGTGGGCAATAGGGGCAAGGCTGAGAGCTCTTTGGAGTGAGGGACATCTCCATGTTCCTGAAGGGGACTGAGGAGGGTCCTGGCCATGAAGGGAGAGCGTGTGCATTTGTCTGTGGCCTTCTGGCCCCCTTTCCCACAGGCCAGGCCAGCAGAGGGGGAAGGAACACCCTCCCAGTGCACAGCCCTGCTTAGGTCTAGACCTTCCCACCCACACTGCCTACCTGGAGCTTCACGACCACTTTGGGAGCTGGGCCCCATACCTTTCGTACAGGTGAAAAAACTCTCTTGGAAGCTTGTGAGTTTCCCAAGGACTGCACTGACTGAGGGCCGCGCTGGGCAAGGCTACCTCAGTGCGCCTGACTGCCTGCAGCCTGGCTCTCACAGAGGCTGCACCTCGGGACACACAGAGGGTGGCCCTTCTGGCTCTGGAGCCAGCCTCTGGCTGCCCCCTCAGAGGTCAGGGCCACCCCGCTCCTCACCCCAGGACACCCAACATGCACCCAGGCTGGGACTGCCACCCACTGAGTACCCTGGAGCCAGCTGTGCTCTGGGCGGGGTGTCACGTCACCCTGTCCCAGGGAGGCGGACGTGCCTAATGAATTAATTAATGTTGGCAAAGCACTTGGAGATCTCAGGCTGAAAGGTGCTCAATACATGCAAATCAGAGTGATTGTTATTACCCATAATTATGGAGTTTCTGCTGGAGAAATTATTCAGAAGCGGACCGGTGGCTGGGCCAGCACAGGGCCCTGCCAAGATCTGCTCCTCAACAGCAGTGGAACTTATCTTCCTCTCTCCCCACTTCCTCCCTTTCTCCCCCATCCCTCTCCCCCCCCCAGCTCCCTTCCCTCCCTCCCTCCCTTTCCCCTTCCTCCCTTCCCCCCTCCCCCCTCCCCTCCCCCTCCCCATCGCTCCTCCCTCCCAACCTCTTCCCTCCCCCATCTCCCCTCCCCCTCCCTCTCCTTCCCCTCCTTCTTTCCCTTTCTCCTCCCTCTCCTCCCCACCTCCTCCTTCCCTCTTTCCCTCTCCCCTCCCTCCTTCCCCTCCCTCCTCCTCCTTCCTTACCCCTTCCCCTTCCTCTATCCTCTTTTCCTCCCTTTCTTCCCCCTTTCCCTCTCTCCTTCCCTTCCCCCATCCCTCCTGGCTTCCACTTTTTCCCCCAGCTCTGGGCGTGTTGCCTGCTCTTCCACAGCACATGGCTTCTTTGTCTCATCTCTCATGAAGACAAGCACCTGGCACAGTTTGGGGAAGAAGGGGATTGGGTAATAGCTTCTCACACTCTGGAAGTGAGAAGGATCCAGGAACCATGTCTCACTTTCCTCCTCTTTCAAATGGGGCTGTAAGGGGTTCCCTGCTCCTCCCCGGATATGGGGGGAATCAAGTGTGGCGGTGCCTGGAAAGGCACTCTGGATCGGGAAGCTCGATGCCTGTGAGTTTTGGCCACTCACTGTTGACATAAATATTGCTCTGTGTGTACTTGTGTGTGCACAGGTGGTGTGTGTGTGCTTCCAGCCCCCTCCTGCATCGGACTGGGTTCTCAGTGTGTCTCAGTGGCTAGACTCTTGATTCCCTAGTGGCTGAGGCTGAACCTCCGCCACCTGCCTGAGCATGAGGCCCCACGCCGACAGCCCCTGGCAGTGCCCAGAACCAGCAAGCCAAATAAATTGCCTCTCCGCGCTGTACATTCGTTCCCTCCCCCAGCCTCCAGTCCCGTCTCCTGGGCTTTGTTCCCTTTCTGTGCCCACCAGCCTCAGAGAGGGCCACTCCCAGATTCAGGACCACAAACAGCGCCTGGCTCAGTGTTGGAGGGGTGTCCTTTTGCCTGGAACCCTGCTTTGACAGACTGGGACACTAAGGCCAAAAGAATGCCAGTGACTTACCCAAGAGCACACAGAATCTTAGCTTTCGGGCTGACTACAGCCCTGGTCTCTGAACTCCCCAGAATGTTCTCCACAGAAGGATTTCCTAATGGTCTGTCAGCAAACACTTATCAGGCACCTACTGTGTGCCTGTCTCTATACCAAGTTCAATGATGGGGAGGGACAGAGGAGGCCAGGTCTCTTTTCCCTCCACAACAGGACCTACAAATCAACAACCAGAACCACAACGGCGAGAGCTGGGCATGGCAGACACGACAGAACCACGGGCTTGATTTTGTGGGGCCTGTGAGAAGAACTCCAGAGACCTGAGGTAGAGCAGGATGGAACAGTCAGGAAGGCCCCTTGAAAGAAGTGGCATCCAGCCTGGAGAGGCAGAAAGGAGGGGGAAACACCTGGTCACTGAAGAGGAGGCTGGCAGGAGGTCACCTGTGCATGTGGGGGATGGTGAGAAGCCCACCCAGTGGGCTTAGGGCAGCTGGCAGCTCTGAGTGTGGACAGGTAGGCAGTGCCCCTGCTGAGGGCTCGTCTCTGTCCTGTGGGCACAAGGGAAAGCTGTCCATCACTGTGGACACCCCAGTATTTCTACTTGGCTCTCCAGGGTTGCAGCCTGGCATGCTACCAGATTCCCACCCCCAACCTCTCCTGCCCTCCCTCCTTTACCTGGAGATGGCCAATTTCATCTGGAAGTGACAATAGGCGTGAATCGTCTATGGGGCCTTTGTGCCTTATTGCTCAGCCTGTAATCTTTCCCATCCAATACAGGCTTCTTTCTCTTCCACGGCATTTGTCAGAAAGATGGGACAGAGCCCCAGGCCCGGTGGGGAGGCCAAGCCAGAGCAGGCCTCTTGCTGCCCATCGATTTGCAGCTGCCGGAGTGTGTTTGCCGGACACCATGGGGCTGTGTTTGGCTTTGGATAATGAAATAATGTCCTCGCTGAGGAAAGGATGGAGTCTCTGCTAATTAGCTCAGCTGCCTACTTTGAGGACAAAAGTCTTCACTGCTGTGTTCCTGGGGCTGGCTGAGTGTGGGGCTCTGCAGGGAGCCAGTGGGGTGACCATCTGCCTTGAGGGCAACAGTAGGAAAACGAGAGGGGCCGGGGAAGCAGTGTGCATAGGCAAAGCTTTCCAGGAACGCTGTCTCCCTGGCCCTGTGTCCCACAGCAGGTCCTTCCTGGTTTAGGGGCAGCCTGGGATACGGAGAGGCCTTGAATCAGATAGATCTGGGTTCTGTCCCCAGCTCTGCCACTTGCAATCTTGTGACCTTGGGCAAGTTGCACTTGACCTTTCTGGGTTTCACGTCCTCTGAAGAATGGGGCCATGGTAGTCCCCACCACGTGAGAGGGTGGCTCTTTGGCTTGAGTAAGACAATGGAGCAGAGTGTGTGATGCATAGCAGGGACTTAGAACATGTTGGTGGCCTTACAGTTCACCTCTTGGGGTCATGCCCTTACCTTGGTGTCAGACCTTATTCATCTTGGCACATGTGTCCCACCTCTCAGCCATCTGATCCTTTAAGAGGATGAGGTCTTCTTCTCATGCCTCTCCCAGGGCTCAGGAGGCAGTGGAGGGCAATTGAATGCCTGGATTCAAAGGCTAAAGCTTTTGAAGTGCCCCCTCCCTTACAGTCTGTGCTCTGGGTCTGGGGTCTTCCTGTGGCCTTATGGGAAGGGACTGAAGAGCGGGCCAGTGAGCGGACAAGAGGGGCTGGGGTGGAGAGCCCTCAAGTCCTGCCCCCCTCCGCAGGAAGCTCTCTGGGGACCAGCTGGAGGTGTTCCTTCCCTGTGTCATAGACTTGCACTCTGCTCCTCCTAGGGCCTCCTCTCCCCCAACTCTTATGGGTCTTATGATCCTTCCCATTTCTACAAGGCCTTTTCTAAGTTCTTTCCTCCCCAGGTTCATCGACTCCATAGGCGAGGTGGCTAATAGTACGAGCAATAATGTAGTAATAACGGTAATCATAAAAGCAGATAAGTCTTATTGAACTTACTGTGTAACGGGCACAGCTCAAACCTCTCAACATGTAATCTCTGCTTTACTGTAGGGAGATGGGGTGAGGTTTACATTTTACCAAGAAGGAACGTGAGTCTGGAGGGCGTGAAGGGGCCTCTTGAGGGAACAGCAGGAAAGGTGGCAGAGATGGGGCTCACACCATGCTTGGGTCCCGTTAGGCTGACAGTCCCGGATGATATCTGTACTCTGTGTCTCCATTGCTTCCCCTGGACACAGAGAGATGATGGGACACTCTTGGGCCCTCGAGGAGCTCACAGTGGGGTGAATCCCCCCTCCCCCAGGCTTTCCCTGTCCCTCCTGACCTCCTCTTCCGCCTCAGGGGGCATCTGTGTCTTTCCCATCACCTGGCCCTGGCCTCTGGCTCTGGGCTTTCTTTGGGGTGGGTTCCACAAGGGCAGAGGCTCAGATTTTGTTGGCTGAAGTATTGCTAGCTCTTCCCAGGCGCTGGCATGTAGTCGTTTAATGGAGGAATGAGTGTCGGTGTGTGGATTAAATCAGATTGTGCATGTTAAGTACTTGGCACTCAGCAAATATTTATTGAATGAGAAAATATCTTTGGGTGGAATAAAGGAGGTGACGGTGTGAAGTGTCTGGCCTGTCATAGGCTGAACACATGGGAACAGCAGTTACGGTGGTTTCCATTCTTCTGGAAGGGGCTGGGTGGCTGGACCGGAAGCAGGGCCAGGGAGGAGGGAAAGAGGAGCCCGGAGAGGCAGGGACCGGAACTCTGAAGAAGACGACAGCAGGGAGGAGGCTGGTTAGCAGCTGGGGCCCTGACACCCACTCTCTGTGGAGCTGAGGATGGGAGCGCGTGCGTGTGTGCACACGTGTAGGCGGGTGTGTGTGTGTAAAACAAATAACTGGAAAATGAATTTAATTATAAGGCACTTTTAATAGCTATTTATATTTAATCCTGCTAATTCTGTGTCTTGTGTAGCCAAACTGTAATTCTATTCTTCGTACTCATTTGCTAGTGAGAATGGAGAGAGAGGGAGAGGGAGACAGCCCCACAGGAAGGCAGCAGGCGGCTTCCTACCCTGGGGTCAGCCAGGTCAGCTCTTGACCCTGAGGGCAGGGAGGAAGGGATCACTGGCAAGGCTGTCCCAAGGGGAATCTGGGAAATGGCCCCAGCTCAGTCTCCAGTTCCTTTCTGTGCTTGTGTCTACTCAGCACCTGGGGTGGGGGCAGGGGAAGCAATGGAGACCCCAGCCTGAGTCAGGTAGACTCAGGTTCAGATCCAAACTCAGCTGTGTGCCTTCACCTCAGAGAGGCTCACTTTTCCCTATCTGTGAAGTGGGCATAGTAAAACCCTCCCCAGGGCTGTCGGGAGGATTAGAGTGAGCCTGCCCCTATAGCTGGTGTTTCCTAAGTGCTTGTTCCTGTACCCTCCCATCACCAACCCCCAAGCTGGCCACTCCTCTGGGTTTCAACCTCTCTTGAAACTCCCAGACTGCCCTCAGCTCATTGGCAGAAAGTAATTGACTCACTTGATGGCCAATAAATGGCAGGAGACCTTTTCTTCAGGAGACCCCTTGGTGATGGTGGAGGGGATGGTGTGGGGGTGGGTAGAGGGCCTGGAGGCATGAGGTGGGTTGAAGGTAGTGCTCTGGAGGACCCCAGGCGCTCCGAAGCAGCCTCACAAGTCGCAGGGAGGAGGCCCGCGCAGGGCCATGGAGGGGGCGAAGACACACTCCTGAGGAAGGGTCCCAGAAATGGCTAGGAAAGGATAGCTTTGGAGGAACAAGGTCAGGAGTTAGAGGTCTCAGCTCTAGGCCTAGCTCTGCTGTGGAGACTCAGGCCAGCAGCCCCGCTGAGCCTCTATCTTCACCTCTGGGCCATGGGGCCAGGGTGTGGGAGGCCTGGGGAGAGGACCGAGGAGGAGTTTCAGGGAGGACTTCAGCCCGGAGACGGGGTGTGGAGCAGTGCTCACTGGGGATGGCATTGTGCTGTGTCCTTGTGACCCTGCTTCCTGGGGTCAAGCTCAAGGCGGGGACCTCAGAGGAGCCCTGGAATGGGCTGGGTAGGTGATTCTCCAGGAGCTCCCTCCAGGACGCCCAAGGAAAATTGGGCTGGGGCTGGGGGCCATGACCTTGTCCTGGGAAGCCAGGGTAGGGACCTGGCCTTTCTTCACCCAGTGCTTCTTCCTCTGTTCTCCTTGTTCTGCTCACTGTGCCTGAGCCCTCCCCTGGTGGGAGCCATCTTAGGGTTCCAGGACCTCCTGGAGGGCTGGGCTCTTGCAGGAAGTCAAGGTGGGTGGCTGCACCCAGAGACAGAGTAGGCTATCCTGAGGGCTGACCTTGAGTCAGCTGGGCTTCTTCCAGATCTCTCATGGAATCCTGGCACTGAATTTGCAAGGTGGGTGTTACTCTCTCCATTTTACGGAAGGGGAAACCGAGGCCAACAGACGTTAAGGGACATGATTAGAATTTGGGTCACCCGATTCCAAAGACAGTTCCTTTTCCTCAGTGGTAAACCTTGGTGGCCCCGGGGTGGAGGTGAGGGTGGCGTGCCGAGAAGGTGGGGCAATGGGGAAATGCTGTCTTGTGAGGAGAGCTCAGAGTGCCCGTCTGAGGAGGGTTTCAAGTCCTGGTTTGTGCACTCCCGGGGGCCCAGGGAAGCTCTGCCCAGAGGCCCTGCAGGGCTGCGGGTGGTGGCCAGCAGCTCACCTGCCAGAGGGAGGCTCGAGGAGGCTCAGGGAGGCAGCCACAGCCCCTGTCTGGATTGTGTGGAAGGAGAGAGCTTGGCGCTCGGCCTGGCCCACCTGGGCTCAAATCCCAGCTCTGCCACTCTCAGGCTGAGCGACCGCTGTCTAGGCACTTGACCCCTAAGCCTCAGTGTCACCACCAATGCCTGGCACATAGTAGGTGCTTGGTGCTTCCCCCTCCCCTCGCACACTGCCTCTGCTGACTCGTGGAGATGGGCAATGACTGAGGGTACAATTTCTCTCCCGGATATTTTCACTTTAATAGGAGGCTTTAATGCCTGTGAACCCCAGTGGAATGATGTTTCCCTTTAATGGTGACACTTCAGGCGTGATGGCAGCTGTGGGGAGATGCCGGGGCGGGGACTCGCCGGCTCCTGTGTCGTATGCGGCCTTGTTCTCTGGCCTTCTCCCACCCCTCCCCCACGGCTCCCACTGCTCTGTTCACAGGCAGGTCAGCATCTCGTTAATTTGATTGAGGGATTTGTTCCGAGCTGCTTGCTCATCAGCTCCGTGGAAGCCTGGCCTGGGAATTGGTGGGCATTCTGATGCAGGCCGACCAGGCTGACCTCTGCTCTTCTAGGAAGTGAGTCGTCATTGGGCAGCGGATAATTAACAGGTGCACGGGGGTGTGATGAATCTGGAGGAGGAAACCTGGGGTGTGGTCCTAGGGAACAGTCTCCAGGGATGGGTCTTATCTGGTCGTTAACACAGACCCTCCCCCCTCACCACCCCGGGCCTGCTTGCACACCTGCCCATCGAGTCTCCTTGTCCACCCAAAGTGCCCCTGTGCCCAGGGCGCCCACCATGACATGGATGTGCTGTCAGGAGTAGTGGAGGGACAGCGAGGGACCGAGGGATCTAGGATCAGTGCTCTGGAGGAGCCGGCCTGGGCCCTGGGATGGGAGTGGTCAGGAACTCTTCTTCCAGAACTCAGCAGAGCTTGAGGGCAGAGGGGATTTGGAGAGACCCCTGGAGAGTGTGGAGCCTTGAGGGAGGGGCCACGTGATCTGAGGTTGGAGCCCTGGGTTCTAGTCCAAGTTTTGAAGTTGGCTCCCTATGTGACCTTGGGTAAGTTTCTGTTCTCTCTGGGTCTCAGTTTTCGTATCTGTGCAATGGGAGTTTTGGTCTGGATGTCTTTTGTATCCCTATCCCCGATTCTAAGAGAGCTTGGGGAAGGGGCTGCACCTGGGGGTGGAGGTGGCTCAAGCATAAGGAGCTAGAGGGGGTGGGGGGCAGATGTATGCGCTGCCATCCATCGTGGCTGGCACGCTCATTAAGCACCTCTAAGATGGATACCCACCCCCACCCCCCAGCTCACCTGGTACACGAGCCTCGGGATTTATTTCTTCCTGAATAGTGTCATCCATCATATTAGCTTTGCTGCCAGAGGGCGAGGCTGGCTCTTGCCTGGGCTTCCTGCGGGGTAGGGTGCCTTGGTTTCCTCCAAGCAGGGCTCCCCTCACCCCTACCAAGCTCCTGTACCTGAATGCCCTTTACCCAGGTGGCATGTGGGCAATTCTGCCCTCCAGTCTGCTCCAGCCTCCAGCTGGACTGCAGGTTCAGGGTGCTCTAAGAACTGCTGGGGTGATCAGGGCTGGCTTCTTGAAGGAAGTAGCAGTACTAATAGCTGGGCAGGCATTGGACGTGCGGAGAGAAGAGTCAGTGCTTTCAGCATGCGGTTGGGAGAGGCATGGGAGACCACGGGCCAAAGTGGAGGAGGTCCCTCACCCACGCCTGTTCCTTATGGAGGGCACGTGGGCAGAGCTTGCTGACCAGCTGACTGATCCTGTCCCCAGTTATTGTCATCTTCTGTTCTTTCAGGCTCAGGTGCCCTACATTGTTCTCAGGAAACATCAGGTGACCCTGACATTGACCTTCATTCACACAATACTCCCACATCTATCATTGCGAGAGGCATGTGGCCTATGGCAGCTTCTGCCCCCAATCAGCCATGTGACCTTAGACAAGCCACTTCATCTTTTTGAGCCTGCATCCTCCTTAATCCTGAGCGGGATCGTCCAGTTTCACTGCAGAGAGAGCATTTGGAATGGGCTCCAAAGAGTGAGTAGGAGTTCTGTGGGCAAAGACAGGTGGGGTGACAATGATTCTAGATAGTAGATGCCTGGATAGGGGATGCCTGGAACCATGCTGACGGCCCCTGCAGCTTCTCAACCAGGGCGTAGTGATGATGGACTCAGGCTCTGGAGCCAGGCTGTTTGACCTGTGGATCCTGGCTACACACTTACTAGCTGTGTGACCTTGGGCAAGGCACTCAAACTCTCTGTGTCTTGGTTTCCCCCAAGACAAGGGGGATACTGGTAGTACCCCCCTCATGGTGTTGTACTGAGGAAATGGGTGTATATTTAAAGTTCTGGAGTAACGCTGAGTACATAGTAACTGCTTAGGAAAAGTCTCCTGCTGTTGTTATTCTTACTAAGGCTCAGATGAAGGGACTTGCCCGTGGACACATAGCTTGTGAGGAAGGCTCAGGATCTAGGCCGGAGCCCATTAAATTCTGCGCCTCTTCTCTTTCCTCTCCTCTGGGCACTCTGGCGTCTGCTGGAGCTGCCCAGTGTGCAGCCGTGTGGAGGCCTCCCTCGAGGAGGCGTTGCACCAGGCTCTGCCCCGAGTGTGCTCTCTTCCAAGACCCTTGTGGGTAGGACTTGTCTGTCTCATTCCCCGAGGACCCCCAGGGCCTGGCATGTAGTAGGCGCTCAGCAATGACTTGCTACTTGGCCAGCCGGCTGGCTCACTCAGGGCAGGGCGGGCCCCCCAGCTGCTCGTGGGGTTCCCAGTGCTTACTCCCCAGCTCCTCACACCTCCATCTTTCGTGGCTGATGGAGCGGGCCTCCACCCTGGCCCCCAGCAGCACCCCCCACCCTGGCCCCCAGCGGCACCCCCCACCCT